>NC_037595.1:27579844-27879844 GCF_003073045.1 Pomacea canaliculata | reverse complement strand
AAGTATGTCGTCCTCTTTCAAGATGCCATTGCCATTGGTGTCCAGATACTTGAATTGCTCCTGTGGTGTTTGATTGCTTAAAGGAAAGAAAGATGTTGTCTTATTAAAGCACGGCATTGTGACTGTTAATAACAATAACAATGGCGATGACAAGATGTCATCTTATGAAAGCAGGACATTGTGAATGTTAATGACACTTTGTGTCAGTGGTGCTAGTGTTTATGGTCTCCTCCTTTGTAGTTCAAACATTTTTTTTTTTGGCATCACAGTGTTGTCCCCTGTTGTAAAAGAAACCTTTGTGGTAAGTCTTGAAGTAGATTTGTACAAATTAACAAATTCCATTCGTTTAGTTTTTTTTTCTTTTTTTGAAGATTCACTTACAATATTGACTAGGTTCATATTGATGGTTATCCTTCTACAAGAATCGTAGCAACTGTGTCAAAAGATTGGGAGGTGTTCTTATGTTAGAGAATCATTTATCCAGTCTGTAACTGTTATTATTAATCTGTAACTATCACCCTTCTAGTTCTGGTATATATGTAGAATGGAAAACCTAAATGCTAGAACTGGGGAATCTTAGAAAATCCAAGTGATGAATCTATAAATTCTCAGTTAAGCCTTAATAAATATTGTGACCTGATAAGCCGGGCCCAAGGTAAAAGGAACTTATTATGCCATTGTTAATTGTAGAGTGGGCTCTGACCAAAACACAGGAAATCTTACTCAAGCATCATATATTATTTCATGTTGTCTAGGGAATTCTTTTATATAATTGAAGACTTTAGGAGTCCTACAATTTAATGTTATACTCTGATATTCATTGCTCATTAGAACTTAACTTGAAACTATATTCCAAATAAAATGTTCAACCCAAAGTATATGTGTGTAAGAGAGAGAGAGAGAGACAAAGAGAAAGAGAGAGAGAAATTATAGGTGCATATGGGTATGTGAATGCATCTATGATTTAGGTAAAAATGATTGAGAGAAGTGGAAACATCCACTTAACAGCTTATCCTTTGTTTACATGTGCTTATATACTTTGATTTATTTGATTACATACAAGATAGGCTTTAAAAGGCTAGAAGAAGGAAAGAACAATTAAGAGTGATTTAGGAAACTAGTTTTTATTAGATAAACTATTAGAAACAAACCAATCTTGCTTATGTTTACTGTTATTTTACAAAAAATAGCCACTTACCTAAGAACTGCAGATAAAAGACTCAAGAGCAGAAGAATTTTCATGATGAAAGAAGTCATTGGACCTGAAGAGTTATCAGTCATTATAAGAAAATTAAAAATCATATCACAAATTTTAATGAGAATAGGTATTTTTCTCAGCTTATTTTTGTTTCCATATGTTTCTGTTTTACATGTTTACACACACATTCCTAT
Source organism: Pomacea canaliculata (assembly GCF_003073045.1). Classification (NCBI taxonomy): domain Eukaryota; kingdom Metazoa; phylum Mollusca; class Gastropoda; order Architaenioglossa; family Ampullariidae; genus Pomacea; species Pomacea canaliculata. The sequence continues at coordinate 27,878,452 of NC_037595.1, read as the reverse complement.
GCTAAAGACATGTTTTACTGTGGATTTTTATCTTGCCATTTACTTACCACTTGAAACAAATGCAGATCAACAGAATCAGGTCTGCTGGAGTAGTTGTGTGTGCCAGGTAGAGGGCAGGCTTAGAAATATATACTCAGTTTTTTAAAAAAAAATCACAGCTTAGTTCGTCAGTGATGACCTCCCGAATGAATTATTTTTCCTCTTTCAATTATGTATTAAGTTTTATCCCACAGGTGAACCCTACCTGATCTTCAATTCAACTATCACGTGTATAGAGGTTTGCACAGATATTAAATGACTACAGTTTAAATCAGCAATCAGTATTAACACCAGTTCTATTATATGCTCACCTTTTCACCAGGTAACAGCTGCTTAACCTACGAGCATCATGAAGACCTTTGGACATGTCATCAGACGTCCGACCAAAGTTGTGTATGGACATCACACGAGACCAATGCTTTTGAACGATGAAACTAAACTTTGGTCAGCATGCTGAGCCATGTCCTCAAGTCTTGTTTGCCAGTTTATTCGCTCAACTAATTGCCTACACATTTGGAACTTTTGAGCACTTTCCCACGATAACACCTAACCTTTTCACGTTTTCACACCCTGGCGAGAAAATCAACTGTGCTGAAAACTCTTGTCACGTGATTGTCGCACTGGGAAACCCTGATATACGCTATGGAAACCCTGATATATGTTATGAAAACTCTGATACCCAAACTATTTCTGTTTCTTTCAGTGGTGGTGGCTTGTTAATACATACTCGGGCCTGACAGGAAGAGAAGGTGGCAGGTGTGTTGTTATTGTTGTTGTTGTGAAAGTAGCATCCGTCACACATTCCTTAGGGTTTGCATAGGAGATTCTCTCGTAACCTCGATAATCCTGTATTGAAGTATTATTAGGTTATCGGGGATAAAAGAACTGTAACGGGTGAAGGGTAAGAAATTCTTCCATATGCAATGCTGGTGATCTTAAACGATACTCAGAAAAGTAACCTACTGATTAGACTGTACACTTCTGAAATATCTCACAAACCCTTAATTTGTGAACATCCCTGTGAAGCAGAGTGTATCTAGAATACTGCAGTCACACGTGACCATTTTTACTCTTGAAGCTTTCAAAACTGACATTTCTCCACCTGTTTATCCTCCTGAGTTTCTATTCTTTTCTTCGAGTTTTGATCTGCTACAGAATCGGCTGGAGATGTAATGATTTCATGTAAAAGCCTGGGTTGTGTGTGGTTTTTTTTTACTTTGTCTGCCAACATTTTTTCACTTGGCCTTACATGCTTGTTTCCCCAGGTGTAAACATAGCTAAAGGAAACCGCATATTAATGAACCTGATAGACATCTTCATGCTTTTTGCTTTCTTATTTTCTCTGCATTGACATCAATTGAAACGGGGGACATAGGCAAATTCCATCAACTGCTGGCCTTTTGACCCCACATTTTCCACTCCATCCCCGCTCCACTAGGCGTGCATTTGAGAGAGGGAGCAGATGTATGAAAGGATCGAGTTTTCTTTTTTAATAAGACTTAGTCGCCATCAGGCAATGGTGTTGATTTTATGAACTTCAATGTATATATTATACCAGTCTTGACATTTGCGTGTCATTTTTTTCTTAGTCGTTATCTCTGTCCAGGGCTTCTGCTAATGCTAAATTCTTTGGGGTCCCAGGGACCCCTTCTTTAGATTTTTAAAGGGTCCCTGTTCTTCGCCCAAATTTGAAGGGACCCCAATGACAAAAATTGAAGGGGTCCTCCGAACTTTTAATGCGTACTGTACGCATTTTTTTGCGTAAGCAGAAGCCCTGTCTGTCGTTTATCGACTTGTCAGCTTTTACTCTATCTTTCCGTCCTTCCTCCATGCGCATGTCTATACCTTGTCTTTTTAATTATTTTATTTTGTCTAAGACTCTGTATCATACAGCATTCCTTTTAAAATGTTAATTATTAACCTTCCATTTGATTCTAAGACATAGTTTTGTCCACCCGTCACGCATTTCACTAGGTTCACAGTTTTGTTTATGGTGTACGAAAGACAATGGTCCGAGTCACTCGAGTAGTTTGTTCTGTGGATGTCTTTCTCTGTGAAAATAAAACACAATGTAAAGACACTGTCGCTTATATCAAGCAACAAAGAGTACAGTCTTCAAGGCTTCATGATAATCTTAAACTGGAAAAATTTAACAATTTAAAAGTTCCTTGTCGCCTTTCTCGAGGACTCAATCACACCCGAGGAGCTAGAATTATTTTTAAGGAAATAGTTTAGTTTCCATCACTGTATCCATACTTTGTTTTCCTTGTGGTAAGCACCGTTCACTGTACAATACCTATATTAGCATATGCGACTTCAACAATATCTTTGATTAACCATGATTTTCCCTTACAAGGGCGACGTGTGTCGGTCATCAGCCCGTGTGTCGCTGGTCGTTTCCCACGGGGATGGAGAGAGTAACAACCATTGTAAAAACCAATATTACAATCTCCGTCTTTGCTGTTGCCTGCCGACCTTCATGAACCGCGAGTATTGTAATGGCCGCTATCTGAACACGCAGCCTTGTGGTGGGCAACGACACATCCGTCAGGATCTCAATGGTGTCCTGTTCACCAGCACCGGGCCACACGAGGAAGCTGCACTTGGGTCAGGCCTCTTGGTTTGATCATTGCGAGTGTGACAGAGGCCAGGGAGGAATACCACTGACCAGCCATGCTCGACAGTCTCGATGTGAAGCGGTAAATCGCATGTGATAAATATTTCTATCTATGCAAGTGTGTGTGCGTTCGAGCGCGTGCATGTGTTGAGATATGTTTGAGCGCGTGCGTGTGTTGAGGTGTGTGCGTGTGATCACGTGCGTGTGTTGAGGTGTGTGTGTTTATGTCTAAGCACGTGCACGTGTTGAGGTGAGTCGGTTCTGTAACATTTGTGAGACGTGCTCATTCTTGGAAACTGACATATCTGAGGTAACATACCATCAAGGGGTTGTTAGGTTGATGTACGTGCTTGCACTAGCGCCAATGATTTTGTGAAAGACAACATCAACAACCAGTCGACTACTTTTCCTGTCGGGACACCAGGTCTTTCTTTTTTTATACTGATTCTTTTACTTTTTGCTCTTGCAACACGTGTACATTCGCTGGTGTTAATCTTTTTTGTCTGTCTTTTGTTTTCCATTCCATCTATACTGCGTCTTAATTGAATTCACTAGATGTACTTCTGTTTTAAGATTTTATCTCTCTTCCTTCTATAAGGCTTGAAACCTTTAATTTAAATTTTATTTCCTATAATGTATTATCTATTTTTCAACCGTTGTTGTGTCTGTCCTGCCCAGTCGTTTCTACACCTGACATTTAACATCATTTCAACGCTTCAAAACTTTTCCATGTTTACAAAACACATCAGTTTGGTGTGAGCCCAGTTGTACATCCACTAACAATTGCCAACTTGTTTTCAATCGCTCTGCAGATTGTTTTAATGCCCAGCACTCCACAAATAACTGTTAAATGTGACTTTATTTGTTGACTGTTTTGAGGACCAATGTTTGGAACATCGAGGTTCACTTTTAGCATTTCTCTACCTCTGTGTTAAATCTGACAAAAATGCTTCAGAACTGGAAGAAGTCAATACTTGCAACACGTTTCAATGCAATAAATCGCCTTTGCCGAAAGCTTGAAACATAAGCATCAGGGTAAAGGTAGAGGTCAGGGCATACACGTGTATGATGATTTGTTGTGCAATAAGATATACATCCAATTATTTTTCCGTGATGCAATTGCTTTTCATATCGATATTGGTGTATGGCGACGTGAGGTGCGAGTCACTAACATGAAGTAAACTCTCACAAACAGGCATTTGCTGCGTCTAGGAATAAATTTTCAAATATTGTTCTTCAAAGATTCTGACTCTTTTCCTTTCCAGTCCGTTGCTGCTGCAAAACTCACGTTTAAAAAAAATCTTAATTTTACAGGAAATGTTATTTAACAATTTGTTTTTCACTTATGTTGTAAAACATTTGTGGAAGCAAAGGGCAATAACCCAGCCAGGGGTAATGTTCCTTGAAGCCTTAGTAACATCCCCTTTGACATCATTTAGTAGGAGGGTACCCCATGGAATTAGATGTTGGAGGGGATGGGGTCGAGGAAAGGATGAGAACGAGTTCGTCGTTCATTCAAGGTGGGACTTGAAGTTTTCTGCAATGTCTGGCATAGGACTTTGTTTTGGCCGTGTGAATGATGGGACATGCCTTGGTAGCAGGCTGGAATCGGTTTTATAGGGAAGTGAACCGCCTGGAAAGTGCCGAGTTTCCGTCCTTGATTCCTTCTGAGGATTGAAGACGAGCCTGTGACTCCAGGGTTGTCCATGGGACATATTTTTTTTGTCCCATCCCATCCCATTGCAATTTATACCTGTCCCATCCCATCCCATCCCATCATGTGGGACGTTTCCCATGGTAATAACATTCCTATGGACAACACTGCGCATTGCACACATGTTAACAAAGTCATGGCATAATGAAACTGGAATAAAAAAGTATTTTTCCTGTGCTTAAAAAGTCTGACAATGCAAATTTCAACGTAAATTTATTTTACAATATCAAGTATCGACTACCATGGGAAATACAAATGTGTGCTGTCCCATCCCATCCCATGGGACGTTTCCCATGGGATTCCCATTCCTATGGACAACACTGTGTGACTCTCTGCAAATCTTTACCATTCTTAGACCTTTATGACCGGCTTCTTCTACTATCCCTGCCCCTTGTTGTCAAGATCTGGGCCGACCTTTGCCCTCCACTCACCGAACACTGTTAGCACGCTCTAATAGTGTCTTTATGATCTTTTCCAGATGATTTAAAATCTTTCCACTTCATCGTCTTGTTTACCTGACACACATTCGGGTGAAGATCAGTTTGTCGGAAGTAGGCGTACAGTAGACGATGGTTCTGACCACTTCCTTCCGTGTTAGGAAGCCTTCCTTGTGCTTCCTTCTTCCACGACTTCTTAAGTTTTTTTAAAAGTTTCTTTTAAAGGTTTTTGTGTTACTGACTTTGTGTTATTGATGAAGTTACTATAAAAGAAAAAGATTTGCAAACAGTTCCTTTCTATGCCACTGGTTTCATTGACTTGGATCTGAGAATGTTAGGCCCTATCGGTGCTAGAGGTATTTCCTTCACTCACTCCTAAATTAGCGACTCCTCATTTCTTCTCCTAGCAGATTCAAGTGATTTGAAGCCAAGGAATATTTTCTTTTAATCGTCACGAGAAATACCGTGCATAATAATTCTTACCCTAACAGCACACAGTGCCAACATCCTATGGTCCCAGAGAAAGTTTGACTCATGTCCTTCACCAGAAGACACGGGCTGCTAGATTATTCTCTGTAGAAAACCAGTTTCCTATTTGGCGGATGTAATGACTGCTCGGTCATCCCCAGAGCCGGTGTCACGATCTGAACATTCGTCAGAGATTCGCGTCACAAAGTGCGCATGCGCAGGAGAAGAGGCCATTTCCGTCATATGATGGATCAAGTCCGTAAAGACAATGTTTCTCCGGCCGTGGACACATTTTCTCCATTAGTGCTCTCCTACTAAATCTTCGTGCTTCGTTGACTTGAAGCAACAGCGCACTGGTTGAAAAAAAAAAAAAAACCCAACAAAACAACAACAACCCGAGCTTAGAAAATTGCTCCAAATACTGAAGGTGCACAACAGAAACATTCTAAATAAAACAAGCCTGGTATAGTATATTTCTTTGCACTGGACTGACTTGTTTCATAGAGACCTATACTTACGCACATAAAATAGCAAAACAAACCCTTTAGTATTAAGGTACCTTACATTTCCATCAAAATTCTCCCAACCCATTCACGCTTGAGAACTAAACGAAAAATTTGAAAATCTTTAGCTCAACAGCACCGAGCTGAATCGAGAACTCAAGAGGCACATCTTTCTCACTGATGACCTCTCAGGTATGTATGCCCACCAGTAAACATATCCTAGAATATGTGAATGGTCTTTTCAGAGGATCACATCGTTAAAGTTGAGATTTAAACAGAATATGAGTGAACGGTCGTCTCATAGCGGATTACATGGTTATTTTCGAGGCATGTCTTGTCCTAGCATAGGAGCTAATCTGTTTATTGTTGGTTTGTTTAGCATTAAGCCCTGGGTCTCCAGTTTGCTGACGCCGCTAAGGAAAGCCATGACAATGTTAATTTTCTGCATCCTCTTTGCTGTCCTCTTCCTGCTCTGGTGCTCGAGGAGGCTGAGGTCCCTCCCTCCGGGTCCGCCCTTCCCTTTCCCGCTGTTTGGCCACCTGCACTTGCTCGAGAAAGATCCACGCAAACAGTTTGAACAGTGGCGACGACAGTACGGGGATGTGTTCAGTCTGTACATGGGCAGCCGTCTGGTGGTGGTCCTCAACGGCTACAACGTCATCAAAGACGCGCTGGTTAACAATGCCGACGTCTTCTCCGACAGGCCGCACTTGTTCATTACTGATCAAATCACAAGGAACAAAGGTATGTCTTCTTCAGTTCTCAGAGATTATCGCGGTGTCTTAATAGTTCTAATCTTGACTTTGAAGGCAGACAGCCAGCCAGCCAGCCTGCAATAAACGTTGGAACATTTGATATCAGCGCTGTCTGTAGGCTTTACGTATATGCAGGCATCGTCTTTTCATCTGGACCCATCTGGAAGGAGCAGCGGAAGTTGTCTTTGGAGATCTTGCGTGGACTGAGCATGGGCAAGGACGTGATGGCTACCCGAATCCAGGAGGAGGTCCGCGAGCTGGTCAAGGTCTTGGCGCAGCACGAGGGACGCGCAGTCGACGTGGCCAAGCTCCTCAGCATCAGCAGTTCCAACAACATCAACTTTCTCGTCTTCGGCAAACGCTTTGAGTACGACGACAGCAAGTTCGGCCACTTCGTCTCACTCGTCGAGGAGAACTTTCGACTCCTGCAGAGCACCGCCATCGTGAATTATTGCCCCTTGATTCGCCTTTTGCCCGGCGATCCCTTCAGCTCCAAAAAGGTAATTTTTGAAGACATGATTGTGTGTAAAGCTTGTCTGTTCGATTTAGTCATTATCGGCGTCCGTCAATCAATAACTGAACATCCAGATGCCTCGGTCACTATGTGTGAAAATGTCGATGCTCTACCTACTGTAGATGTACTGTACAAATGTCGATGCTATATCTACTACCTGTCGATATATGTAACGCCTTTGCTTTCTGTGGCACTCAACAGATCATCCAGAATGTCGCAGACATCATGCACGACTTCTTGGAGCCCCAGATCAAGGAAATCGAGGGCAGCCTTGATGTTGACCACGACAACTTCATAAGCATCTACCTCCACCATGTTCGCAGACTTCAGGAGCAAGGAAATACTCAAACGACCATTAATAGTAAGCGGGTTGCCTTATCCCTTTCTTTATACCTTCTCTTTTGGATGAGCTAAAGCTTTCTCTTTTATTCTTAATTTTTCGTCCATTTTCGAACGAACAGACTGATGAAAATATGGAAGATTAAATAACACCATTCAGGAAGCTGCGAAGTTGTAGACAAGGCCATCGGAAGTACACCCAGGTATGTCCTCCATTGCCTGTATATCATTTACCCGGTCTCTATCGTTATATTTTTTCCTTTTTTTTTTACCCTCAGGAGAGCATCTACTTTGGGTGGTGTCCGACCTGTTTTCGGGTGGGATGGAGACCACCACCAACTCCATCCTGTGGACTTTGGTCTACCTGATGCACTACCCCGAAGTTCTTAACAAGTGCTACAGACAGATCACGAGTGTCGTTGGCACGGACCGGCCGCCGTCCATCTTGGACAGACCCTCGCTTCCTTACGTAGAGGCCACGATCATGGAAGTAAGTCGCCTCACTGGGGGGATGAGTCAGGTGGGGGAAATGGATATCATCCTAAAAAGGACAATTAAAATAATAGCGTATTCCCAAACATAACAGTGAAAGTTTAATATGCTATTTTATCTTTTACGGACTGGCATTGCAAGTTCTGGTATTGCACTTTTCAAGCAAACTGTCTTATTTCCCTTAGACATCATGTGCAGTAAAGATTTAATTAAAGAACAGATCGTTGAGATACGTTTGTCGTCCTTCCAGACGCTGCGAATGTGTGATATCAGTGGCTTTGGCCTCCACCATGGTGTCACACACGGCTGCGAACTCCAGGGGTACTGGATCCCAGAGAACACAGTGGTGATACCCTTCATTCACTCTGTCATGATGGAACCACAAATATGGACCGATCCAGAAAAGTTTCGACCTGAAAGGTTTTTGGACGACAGGAACAAGCTAATAGTAAAGGAAGAGTTCATCCCCATGGGAATTGGTAAGTTACTAGTGTGCCGTTCTTCAGAGAAACTAGGGAGAAGCTAATACATTTATACATATTATTTATGCAAAGAAGATAGAAACTGTTATAGAAGTAAGCTAAAGTTCCTTTTCTTGAAGAATAGTTCGAGGACTTGTGCCATGTTTTACCTCGTGTGCTCCACAGGGCGGAGGAGATGTCTGGGCGAGAAAGTGGCAAGAGTGCAACTCTTTCTATATATAGCGACAATGATTCAGCGTTTTCATTTCGCACCACCGAAAGGCGGCCACCTACCATCTTTACAAGGCATCATAGGTCTCACATGCTCACCGGAACATTTCACAATGTGCTTCAGACCACGGGACAAGTGAAATTCATGCACCTCCATCAGCTGGTGATGTTCCTCTAAAACTGGAAATGTCTATTTCACAACACGCACACCTATGCTCAGTTTAGAGTTTCAGATATTAGTTGTGACAGGAACCATTTTGCTCAGTATGAGGTAGCCTGCCTTTGTCCACTTTGCCCAGGTGCTTTGAAAAACATGTATTTTTTGTGTCCCTATTATATAATGATTTTTTTTATATATAGGGGATCTTTTGTGCATGAGTGGGTATATTCCTAAATATAGTTTTTAATTGTATGTATATTTAAGTGATGAATTACTAAGCACATTTTTACAGAAATTGTGTATAACTGATTTTAAAACTGGGTTATGTTTACAGCAGTTTTAAGATGTGTGGTTACCTCTACAGATGGTCACATCCTTACTGGAGTTATGTTCTTGATAGAGAATCTCATACACTCTCATAAAGAATCTCATACACTCTTTCCTCAAATACTAGCAACTTTTCACGCACTACACTCTAGCGCCATATTATCCAAATAAATGTATGTACACACCCATGCACCCATAGGACACACATGTGCTAAGCTAAAAGTAATGTTTAGACAAAAATGAAGAAAAAAGACCATCGTCCTAGCAATATTACACAAACACCGACACTCTGTGTAAATCATTTAATTCAACCATACAAATGGCTGTCTACAGCAAGGCAGGCAAGCCCAGAAGATACTTCACCATCAAACTCATTGTACTTCAACATGGTAGCTGTGTTGCCTGCTATGTACCAATAATGTCAAGTCACCACAATTAATATAAATCTTACAAAAAAAAAGGTTAATGAAATACATCAGAAATGTACCAAGGGAGATAAGAAATGCATTAGTACTAAAATGGGAATTATGTGCTCTTTCTTTGCAGGATTTGCTGTCTTTACATTACACTTACTGCTTCATCTCCCTTCAACCACACTGTACCCCTCCCCCCAAAGCAAATGCCATCTGTACAGGTTCCCCACCGTAGGTCCAATGATGTCATAAATTAAAAATACTGCTTCACTCTTGTACACTAAATCCAAATGTTATTTACAACAAATTCATGAACAATACATTCTCTTTAGTAATGGGTAAAATCTGAAACAGAACATTTAGCTAAAAACAATCCTTATAACATAAAATGTAAGTGTGCATCCAAATAAAATAATGAACTATTTACTGTGTACGACTTCAGTTACATGGTGTCACACTTTACGGCATGGGGTCTACATGCTGTACTTGTTTATAATCTCTATCAAAGTACAGATAAAAGATATGACTTACTAGAGTCACAATACACATTATCCTGGAATTGCTACTGACAAATGACACAGGGATCTATAAATGTTTAATGTTTATCTAATTAGGAATTATATTTGACAATCACGTGTTCCAAAAATGATTACAAAAAGAAGAAAAGAGTCACAACTGTATTTCATGAAATTTCAATTTACCCGTCAGTCTTGCTATGGTTCTCCTTACAAAAAAAAAAAAAACAAAAAAAATTAATGGTTGTCTTAAAATTATATCACTCCATGCTCACTAAACTCACCAGGCAAGTACTTTACTCCTGATACTTAATACAACTAAACTTTCCAATACCTCAGAAGACGTTGTAAATGAAACATGATGATGTTAACGCCACATTTTTCATGAACAACCACCAAATCAAAACCAAAGCTAGGAAGGGTATAGTCTAAGATATATGAAGAAAAAAAACTTTTACTTCCTGTATCTACAACACTCTCATACCCTGAGTATCCTCGTATTAATTCATTTTCAAACAAACATAAGACTCCATATTTGATCCTTTTACAAGAGTGAACTGAAGACGCATTGCCCTCCTTAATTCTAAACTGTCTTCGCTAGCAGATAAATGTGTACAAGGGAAAGGCTCCTCCTTCATAAAGTAAAGTTCTTTCATCAATCAATGAATGAATCCATGAAAAAAATCAAGCTAATTTGATATTTATATGCATAATGATGTGATTTTTATGTGAATAGCAGAACTGTGCAAAATATGGCCTCTAAACTAAATCTGCAACAGTATGCTATGCAGCTTAAGTTTTAAAATTATCAAGCATAAATAGTTACAATCAATCAATACTCTTGCATAAGCAGTGCCATGGCAACAAAATTAGCAATAATGTGTTTTGCAAACCCACAACAACCATTAGTGGTAACTGTGTCTGCTTCATTATATAAATTCTTATCTTAGCATTAGTTACATTTTTCTCCGATGTCAACAAAGTACATTATTAGGAAGAAACTGCTAGTAAAGGCAGCGAAACAGGCTGGGAAAACAATCGAAAATGTAATAACACTAAGAAGCCAATAATCTAGAACTCTGGAGGGCAATACGACCAGTAAAATATGAATGATTTTTAAATAATGTCAGTCACAAGAACCTAAGATTCATTATTTGCAGAAAACAATATTAGAAAATCCATTTTCTTAATGAAAATTTGATCAACCATGAAAGATGGGCAATAAAACTGGAGTCAAAGTCTTTTAAAAACAATCTGCAAGTTACTTCAATTCATAACTTAAAAGCAAGTTTTAAATACCATACACTATTCTTAGATACAATCTGACAAGATCAACATCGTCTCAGAAAATAAGCACAAAGATTACTTCTACTTCTACACCATGAGGATTGCAATCTAGATAAAGTATGCTAATACTGTTGTCAGAGGGAAAAGATACACAACTATAATATACAAGATATGAACATCACTATGGTCTTCTAAAACTTCTCTCTTTAAAGACTGAACATGTTTATTGCTCCACCAAAAACTGACTGTGAAATTGATCACAAAGACAGACGTTTTAAAGTAAAGCCCTTGCTTCCTGACATGAAGTTCATCATCATCTTATCCAATGCGTCAACAAGTTCATTCAACATCTGTATGCATTGCACCAAAATAAAACCAATCTCTGATTAACAGACAAGCTATGAAAAGAACATTATCTGACCACAATATATTGATAAAAATTTCAGATGAAAAGATTTACTGACTGTTGAATCAGCAGGGTGATCAAGAATATGATTGACAGGAAGAGTATACTGCAGTCAACCTGGTGCATCATGAGAGGTACACGAGAAGAGGCATGAAAACAAAAAAAAAACAAAACTGGTGCGGGACTAGAATTTTGTGTCTTCGTATAATGCCCTAAGTCAATGACTATTTAGAGTGTACACAAACACCAACACTTGGCACTTAATTAAGGGCTTTTGCATTCGGGCACTTGATATTGCACTCAACATCAAAACACATGTTGAAAAGAAATGCAGTTGCAAACTATTGCACTGGCTGGCTATGCATCTGCTGACAATTTAAGACATTGTGAAAAAAACCACACTCTAATTCAGTATACCATAAACCCAAGCACTACTCATTATAAAGGTAAAAAATCCACAAACGGACTAAAAACTCAATAATGCAGCTTTCATGATTTGTGTATATACAACTTCTGAGTGTGGACAACATTGTGACTTTCACACTTTTAAAACGAACACAATGATGTTTTCAAATCGCTCAAGAGAGGTCTGCAGGTGGAAAATATAAAAATTTTTAAAGTTACATTTATAGATGAGTAAACAAATCAATTGATGTTGCTTTCACATCAAGCAAATGACTTAAAACTTGGAGATAACTTTGCCACAGTGACTATTCCCTTTTGTGATTGTTTAGCTGACAGCAACTTATTAAAAGTATTTGAAATACCCGACAATATTACTTATAAAAAACTTTTTAAAGTCCTCTTCCTTTGAATTATATGTTCTTTTCTTACATTTTAATCTTACCTCCTAAACTCCATGGCAAAAAAACAGCTGTAAGAGTTCCATGTAAAACTGCATTTAGGTCAAGAATGTGCTGATGACTTAATTCAAGGCACTTTGAAAGTCTTACTGATTGGCTTTTAAAAGATGCTTTCTTGTCCATTGATGCAGGCTTCATAGACACACTCAAAAACATACACTTGCATAGACACATATATACACACTATTCTTCCTCTTGCAATATTCATTTTCACTCTCTCTCACCCAGCCTCTTTCTTACTCACACACCTGTATTTCTCTCTAGTTTAAAACATCAACATACTTTCTATACTTTTTGAATAAGATTGGCAAAGAAATGTATGACTCGACTGGTATAAAGACAGGACACAATGCAAGAGAGGAAGAGTAAGCTGACCATCTTACAGCGCCTGTCATCTTCTTAAAGCCAGCCAGTACAGAAAAGTATGTGACATTCTTGAAACCCTAGCAGTTTCACACGTAAGACCAACACTTATCTTGTGACATTTTCTTGACGTGTTTCAATTCTTCTTCTCCAACCTGCAGCTGTTTGTTACAACTATTTTTTATCTCTTTTACAATCCGCCAGAATCAAGCGGACAGCACCATTTTTTGTTTTTTTATGATAAAGATTCAATTGAAGTATTTTATAGGCATTTTCTGTGGTTTGTCACCGGATAATTGTCTATCAAAGGATTTTAATTTCTTTTTTTGTTAGTAAAATGAATTTTTAGCAGAATTTTTGTCCACATTCAGTTTTTACCTGATACTGATATTCTAATGACAGCCACTGAAATACTTGAAACATTTATGCACCGGTGAGCTTCTACAATCAGAAGGATGATAACTATTGATGATGAGTGAGATGAGAACTTAGATTTTCATCATCACATGTAAAGCAGGTATTTCTACACACTAGCATAATTGTTCTCTAATCATTAAAAACTCTCCAGAATACTAGTATAAATACTAGAAATGATATATTAATGCATGAACAATGCTAGCAACATGCCTCAAATATTATAAGGTAAAGGACACGCCCAAGGATTTGCACAGCGATCACAAAAATTTTGTAAAGCCTAAATGTAATAAATAATTATATCAATAGTTAATAAATAAAAAAAAAATATTCACAACTATGAAAAAGTGTAGACAATGACCACTTGGAGCCCGATGTTATAAGAAAGTTGGTTCAAAAGCAAAGACAGTAAATACACTATAATCATGCACATACATTAACTATTTTTTTTAAAAATTGAAATTGCATTGATAAGACATTTTTGGCATGATCCTGGCATTAGGTAGTTGTCTACAATGAAGTCTGAACTATAAAAAAAATTTCTTCTAATAATAGGTCAAACTATTATCCTGCTTATGACCAAGTAGCCAGCTGCAGCATCCTCACAAGCTTGTCTCTCCAGCCTCTGAGCCAACTGCATGATTTGTCACAACTTTTCTTGGACATCAGATGTCTCAGGGATGTCACTGGGTGACTGTGACTGTATCACGGACATAAATATTTTCTTGCACTAGGATAAAAATGTACCGGACAGTTTTATAACAGCCTAATAAATAAAGAAAAATGAAGCTGAAAAGAAACATTCTCAACAGGTTGTGTTGACTTTCATATTTTATTTCTGTATTATTTGCTATGTTTTATTTGTTTTAGTTTTTGTGTTATTCAGTTTGGCTTTATCTAGATTGTCCCTGTTGTCTATAATATTTCATTTACACAGTGATATGTCTTTAGCATTCTGTTTACAACTTATTTAGTGCAGGAGTGAATTATTTTATCAACCTCATACAGAAGTTTCAATATCAGAATCCAAAGCCTCAATTGAACCTTACCCTGTTCCAAATAACATATTCCAAGACATTTTTGAATGTTTACAGTTCTGCTATCAAGTTGACTATAGATGCTGCAGAAGACCACCCAATACAAAAGGCTGTCAACTGTAGAAGGTAAATCCACTTAATTTGCATAGATAACATTGAAAACACAAACCAGGAGAGCTAGCTTGCATCTATCCTTGATGACTGTCCACCGTGAAAGAACAGAAAAGATGTTGAAGCCAATTTTGAACATTCTATATCTATATCACTACAAGCATATAGGCACAGTTTATATTGAACACAAAGCTCTGATTGAAAACTGTTGTTGTTGATAAGACAGGGCACATGTTAAAACTAAGGCAACATGATGATTGTGGCATTCAGAGGCTGCATGAGATGACAAATATTGATGACAATCATGTAAGGCAAAGACCTACCCCTATCAGTATCTTAGTTGTGTTTCAGCAGGAGCCTGATGACAGGCCCAGTTAATTACCAGCATATCAAAATGTAGCAAAACTTGCTCAATTATTGTGATGGAAATTTTCCTTTTTTTCATCTTAGTCATGTCACTTAAAAAGGACTCTGTCCCTTTTCCAGCAAGCCAGGTGCCTGGAATGAAAAATCATTTCTGACTTAATGTCTCCCAAATGAGAAAAAAAAAGCTGTTGCTTCATTAAAAAACATAAATTTGTGACACTTTTATTTCAGCATCACACCCTTTCTTCTGAACTAGCATGGAACAGATTTTGCCAAATCATTTTCTGACAAAGTTTTTCTTCTGCAAGAATCACTGGAAGACATGAAAATGAAATGAATGAACAAGCAGAGTCTACCAGTACCAACGATTCTTCAAACCTCTTAAAATTCAAGAGGACTTTGTTTATCACATACATAAAAAGTAAAGAATTAATTACATCATACCTATTTTGTTAAAAAATTAATACCATCCCCTAAAAAAAATGAATAAAAACTAATGTCCTGTCTTTTTTCAAATATGAAAGTGTAGAGACCAAGCACTCAAGATCGTATCTCACAGGATATAATGACAGCAACAGCAAAATCATCAATAGTTTACAAACATTTTGTCATATAACATGGTGACACTAATTACAAAAATCTAAAATCATCATTAAGATCAGAAGTACACGCACTCACACATACACACATTTAAAAAAATTTGGATGGTCACTTTTGTGAACTGACAATGGCAAAACTGAAGTACATTGTTGCAACAGACACTGTAAATGAATGAGGATTGTTTCGGCACCTGCATCAGACTTGAAAAACATATTGCACTTATCAGGGCAAAGGATAGGCTGTGAGTATAGTTGTTATACAGCATCTGA
The DNA here is from genome assembly GCF_003073045.1 of Pomacea canaliculata. Lineage (NCBI taxonomy): Eukaryota > Metazoa > Mollusca > Gastropoda > Architaenioglossa > Ampullariidae > Pomacea > Pomacea canaliculata. The sequence continues at coordinate 27,862,751 of NC_037595.1, read as the reverse complement.
AACAACACTGACCATGAAAAAAACCCCAACAAACCTGCCACTCGTGTGATGTCCAGCTTCTGCATATTTACAAGAATATCAGATCTGACATACTGACTGCATTTTAATAAAGCCCTTCAACATAACACTACATGTCCAGCACAAAAGCATTTTCTTTGACAGCATGCAGGCATAAGCCATCACCACAAAACACAATATATGATGCCGAGCTTTACTCAATGGACAAATATTTTATTTAGAAAGATGGTAAAACTGATTTAAGCTTCAACCATGAACCTTATTTCTTTTTAACCCTCATCTAGATAAATCATTCTCTTCACTAAAATAGTTGTTTGCGCAAGCATTTAGTATTTTTAAAGTCAGCTTGATTTTCATTTATATACCAGCATATATGCCTGTATCGGAGAAAATAATTTGCTAACAGACCTAGTGTACATTTCTTATGCTTCCAGTATTTTACCCTGAGCTCTAAATTTTCAACACCTTGATTTCTAGTCTCAAGAAATAATAAGACCAACACTTTGAAATTAAAATTCGTATTGACAGTCTCAGAGTGTTATGGAATGTACTTAAAACATTTCCAAATATATTTATTAATAATTTGTTAAAAATCAAAACTCTCTCTTTCAAAGTAGCTTTTAAAATGTCCTTCACACTACATGCTTCAATTCAGATGCCATACAATTTGTAGAGCAGATCAAGTCGTCCTTGACTAATTTTACAGTGGACCACCACAAAGTAGACTGGTGTTTCTATTACTATTAGGCCTGTCAACAAACACGCAGACATTAATTTATTTACAACTATGATGACTTGAATTTCACAGTTTTGGAAGTTAAGTAGTTGACACATAGTCTACACGACTGGCCTAAAAATCATTTACATCATACGCACTTCAAATTATTTAAAAACGTCACTAAAGTGGTCTAGTCTGCAAGTAACAATTTGTACCCCAAAACTTAGCTCTGGCCACTCTCAAGAACACCATTAAGACAGATTTTTGTATTACTTTTCACTTTAACTGCTTCATGTTGCTACCTAGAGATAAGATAAAAGCTTAAGTCTGAGATTTTTTATAACCTTATTTGATGTTATTTTGTTCAAGGAAAGCAGAAATATATCCAGGGCAAATTAAATCTTCAAGTCCTTAGCCATTCCACCAAAAGAATGAATTTCCATCTAGGACCATCCCTGCAGGGAAGCCTCAGCACAGTCATCTCTTGAATTTCTCCAAAATTTTTATTAGCATTCTCAACAGAAAAACATGTTTCCAGCACATGCCTGAAGAAGAATGTTTTTAGTGACAAGCATTTATCTGCCATTTTATTCTCTATCTTAGCCAAAGATTCCCTGCTGATCTGTCACGGGTGAAAACTGCTGCCTTTCAAATGTGAACATTTGTGTCAAATAAGCAGCCATGAAAAAAAGGCCTAATTTTGAGGAGTTTTTTTCAAAAGGAGTAAGCGGACAGGAACGAGTAGCTAAAAAATATCTTTTAAAGGAAGGCTATCAATAGATTGTTTCACTTTCAAAATAACTTAAATTTGTCAAACCTCTGATTAAAACATGTTAACAGCTGTTTCTGGATCTCAGACACATTAATTCCTCAAAAAAAGTCTTCTTTTTGTTTTGTTCACATTTTGAAAGCTATCAGCCACAAAATATTTCAGAATTTATAAAAAGTCATCAGCCAAAAAGACTTGGCCCTTTTTTTGGTGTTATTTTGAAAAATGAGCTTAACTTCTATTGCTCAAAAGTTTAGGTGGTTTTGTCAAGGAGAGTATGGCCTTTAGCACTATTATTGATATTACAGTTCTCATATACAGACAAGTCTTCCTTTGTGTATTGCTAAAACACCCTATAATAAAATAACACAAATCATAAATGTAAACACAGACTTCTGCATCTACTGTTTATGAAAGATATTTTAAAATATTCTAATACTCTTACAAACCCTCCATAACGCTAATTCCATCTTTTTCACATGCCAGGTTCAAGAAATCCAATAAAAAGCTACTGTGCAGCATCTAATTCATTAAATAGTGTAAAGAACACAATCTCAATCACAAACCACTGCAATCCAAAAAATATCCCAACTTGTCACTAAAGCAGAAGATTAAACTACCAAGAACCAAATTATTTAATGCATACAAAAATGTTCGTTGACTGTAAGCACTAGTATGTTAAGCAGGAGTGAATCAGTTGGTGTCACTTTTGCTGTTAGAGACGAACAGTTGCTTCTCTGCTTTTGTGCAGATACAAGAGGAATTACTCCAAGCAGGTTTTATCCTGTTTGGTTCAAGAGACCTTTCGGTATTAAGAATAAACTGCTCAGACGTTGACACTCAGAAACACTTTGTTGATCACACCACACAGAAGTCTTTGAAATGAGATCTCAAGGCATTAAACTTGAGCAGGGATGAGTTTGAGAAATGTCCAACAGACCAATTATGGTCTGACAGCACAGTCTTTTGTTTTTCTTAAACATCTGTAGCTTGCCCCAAGGGCTGATTTCCTGCAAGTGGTCATTTGAGCTGCTAGCAGCATCATGGTCTACACATCTCACTTTTCTGCAGCACCATTCACATCTGCATGATGGCTGATTGCTCCAAAAACCAGTACAAACCAGAAACTTTTGTTCTGGCATTGCCAGAAGTCCATAAGCAAGCTCTATTCCAACAACATACTCTGTTGACTTCTTTTGGCGTGACACTGCTGAAGACGGAAAAAGGTGAGAAAAAGCATCTCAGTAGACAGCAGACTGTGCTTCTCTGTCATCACTTGTGATAATCAAAACTCTGGAATTGCTTAGAAACATAATCAGATGTTTAATCGTGTGATTCAGGCTCACTTTCAGATCAAGAATGTGATTGTGTGAGGCATGCACATTAGGAAAGATGAAAACATATTTATGTCTTGAAACAAATGAACTGTCACTGGAGACGTCCATTTTAATGCTGATAGAAGTATCTTTGGTCCAGATAACTAGTAACCAAGAGATTAACCACTCCCTTCAACAAAGATGCAGTATGTATGAAAACCTAAGGCAACACGCTTATCACTGCACCTACAATCTGATGCAAATAACATTGAAACAAGCACCTTTAAGTACACCATGAACTATCTGTAGCTAGTGGGTAATTAAGTAAGCTTAAAAAGCATTTAAAGATGGCAGCAACCATCAGTCAAAGAGAGCAGTCATCTTATCCACTGCATCTGAAGAAAAGAAAATGTCCTTGGTCTGGCAAACACTGCGTCCTCATACAGTGTTGTGCTGGAGTCGATCTTCTAAAGGCAGACAAACATCTCTTGTCTGTTGAGATCTTCGTAGGTGCAGCCTGGTGCACAGGGATGTAGGTTTAAATATTTAACATGTTAAATGTTTGAAGAATGTGCAAAGACCAGCATTTCAGGGAAGAGCCAGGGAAATCTTACCTTGCTGGCAAAAGACTCAGATTGCCAACTGTTGCTGGTCATGCAATCCAGTATTTCACAAAAACATGAATCCAGGTCACTTTACCACACAATGCAATAATAAATTAATTGCAATTACAAAGATGATAAAGATGGATCATTTGTTACTCTCACAAAAGGCAGTCTGACAAATGGTAGGAACACTGCAACCAAATGAAGACAATGTCACTCTATCTCCCAAAATGAATTCAAACCACTTCTCCTGCACAACGTCTCACGGATTATGGCAGAAAGGGTTTCACTCTCAGCTAACCATTCCCTTGTCTGGTTCCTAATATGAAGATTTTTGTAGTCTTATAGAGTGGACTCCACTCCACTTGTAGTGGAAAACTCCTGAATACTGCTGTGGCTGCCAACACTGGTGGAGTCGCTGTCGTTGCTGTGTGTACCAGAGTAACTGGCAGCCTCCTGCAGCTTCATCAGCATGTTGACCTGCAGAATGTGTCCAAGGTGAACAAATAAGAAACACACAAGAATCAAGGGTCAAGGGTTAGTAGTCCAAAAGCCCAGACACTGCTGTCAACAGTTCCTTGGATTCAGCTGGTGCACCAACATCTGGTCATGCAGTAAGCTGAGGAGATTTAGGGGTTTGTGTTGTATTCATGCTTTCTACGCTAGGCTTTCATCCTGAGGAGAGAAAGATTATGGTTGTTATGTTGCTGTTTTCGTTACTTTAATCTTTAGTGTTGAGAGCAGCTTGTACTCATTGTCTCAATATGCTCCATAGTGCATTAAGTTAGGCCAGAAAGTTAGTCAATTTTAAATTTAGGCACATATTATTCAATAAACGTAATAAAAGTTTTAAATGAAATTGATATTTATAAAATTACATTTATTTAAAATCATGTCACAATTGCCAATATGGCTTGACATAAAAATAAAACAAATGTTTTCAAAAAGCAGTGTGAAAGCTGTGAATCTGTTATTAAAAAGCAAAGAGACAAAGATTTTAATTTTATTTTATTTCTATAACAGAAATAAAAATTTTGTATGCCCAAACCATGCTTGACATAGCTAGGGTAAAAAGCAAATAAATCTGTAGGACAGACACAGGCCTAAGCACTCTTGCAAAAGTACAAAAAAAAAAGCTGCAGCCAAGTTTCATGCCAAAACACTGTAAAGTTATTGCAGTGAATTTGTGCACATGTGTGCATGAAAAAGAGAGCTCATGATTAAAATTTGATGCAAAGATCATACTTATCAGGATATCTATAACCTCATTTGAAACTCCTTGTTAAAATGAAAGCAACCATACATTGTTGCATACTTTAGCAAAGATCAAGCACCACAAAAGCCAAGGAACTGAAGCAGCAAATAATCAAATGCAACCAAATGAAGGCAGGATAATTAACATTTTAAAATTTACACTTAAACTAAACCCTACTCCAAAATATGGTTAACTGATGATACAAATGTTTGTGTTCTAAAACTACTTTATATTTAGGCAATTTGGAACAAAAATTCTCATTCTGTGCTTATATTCTTATAAACAGTATTATCATCTTGTTTACCTTTAGGAATCAAGCATGCTATTGTAACAGCTAGCCACAAGAAAATTTTTCTAGAAAGTTTGTAAAGCTGTTTAACTTAAAATGTGTCCTTTGCAAATGAAGTATCTCAAGCTTGTGAGTGCTTACACATGCACATGAACACATACAGCACGAGTACCCTCCTCCCCCACAACAAAAAATAATAATAAAGTTGATTCATATACACTTTACACCACCATCAAAGTCTGGCTCAAGAACTCAATAAAAATAAAATTTAAAAAACCCTACAAACATCGTAATAATAATAATGGAAACTGGTCTCAAAGCAAAGAGTTCATTGCAAGCCCGGGTAGTGAAAGTGGATGTGATCTGCATAGATGTAGTCTGCATTATCACATTTCCTGCAAAAGTTTGAGAGAAATCACTTACCAGTGGGTCAACAGAGTCTTGAGGTGGATTCTCTCCCTTTAAGGGAGTCTTTGTGTTTCCCAGAGCAGGCACTGTAGAAGGCGATGATGGGGGAATAGTATCATACCCCACATCTTCTGGTCGGATGTGTAGCAGAGAGCGGTCAGGCCCTCCACCTGGGTTGACATTTGCCCAAGGGTAAGTCTGGAGAGACCAGTCCGTGGGATCTTCCCAAGGTGCACGTCTTCCATACACCTGAAGAACAAAAGCATATCTTAGCAGTGGTAAAACTATCTCTGCACTTGTGGTCTACAGCACACATTTTAAGAAAAGCACTAAAAGCACAATTTCCTATCATCTAATTTCTCATGAAAATGAATAATCAAACATGAACTTCAGATGCCTAGTTTAAAATTAATGATAATGTCGAGAACTGTTGTCATTTATGCTAGTGTAAACTTCTGATCTCAAATGTTTATGACCCCCCAAAATTTAGAAAATCTTAATACTATGGATTGTATTTTACAGTTAAGGACTTGAAAGATATGATTAAAAAAAAGGATAAATAATTTATTTGTTTGAGTACTAGTGAAAAATCACAGACAACAACATGCTACATTCACGTTACCTGCAGGCCATCCCGCACTGCTTCCAGAATGTATGGAACTACAGAGTAATTCCAAAGATCTGTGAACCACACCTGGGAGCCAGCAATATCCATTGGGCATGACAGGAACAATCTGGGGCCTTATGAAAAAACAGACGCATATACCATTTGACTTAATCAGGTGTTGAAAGCAGATATTTAATTCAACTAAATCTAATTGTTTGCCTCTGTTTGATAACAAAGAATAACATGTAAAGGCCTTTGTGGTATATTTCATCTGAAGAGATATTATAATTATTATATATTTAAGCACACACTGATTTTTTACATTATTTTACAATCCTTACCAATGGTGATATCTGATGAGCTGTGTGTTTCCAGAAATTTGTTGATATGTGCCCACACCTTTGGAATCCAGTCAATGATACGATTGAGATCATTGTTGCGCATTCCAGTGCGTACCTCTGCTTCCACAAGTTTGCGACGCAAGTAGCGACCCAAGAATCCCTTAACAGGTTCCATGTGGTTTGCACACAACACCCACCTGAAATTGTGGTGCAGTTGCAGGTTCGTAGTAGAGCAGGTGGATTGGTTCATTGTACCAATGATGTAGGGGCTGAAATGTAAACATATAAATAACATCAGATAATAATATAATACTGCTTTAGTAAACAAGATGGTAGATTACAACATGCCTCCCACACTGAAAAATATTAAAAATCAATGAAACAAACTTTTTTCCTGCCTTGATGTCTCCAGTAAAAGGTCAAACACAGTTGGCTATGAAATTCAAAATACAATTACAAATTTTCGAAACCATAGAGCTGCCATTGATAACAAAATTCTTCAAGCTCTGTTTAATATTTTAAAACTAACCCAGGAAATAACTTGCTTAACACAGTGACATTTTTCTTTTGGTTTTCCCAAAAGACTATTGGAAATAAAAAGCATCCAATACCATGTGAGAAAATACAGAATTACTTTAAGAGCCATGCTCCTTACCATTTCTGGTACTTTGCAGTCAGAAAGCCATTGAAGACATCAGCAAGGGAGGCCACATGGTGCAAGTTGTCTAGTATTATGACAGATGGCAAAGCATTCGCTGACGTTGCCTCACACTGGTCGGCAATGTTTGCCAAGTACTGGCGTAGCTCTTTAGCTGACTTGTGGTCAACGTTAAATACTGCCACACACCCTGCTGTAAGCTCTCTGCCTGATCTGTTCATGCATTCAGGAAAAAGAAAATTGTTCTCATCACCTTTGGTTAGAATTTGAAATGAATACTAGAGAGAGACAGGAGAAGTACATCATTTCCCTCAAAATTAAAATATCAATAAAAAATATGCAATGCACTCATAAACACTTCAAACTAGTTGTGCTATCTTTCTGGAATAACTGCGCTGACTTCAGACTTCATTGTATCTATGTTACATAAATGACAGTTCCTACAACCACTCAGAAGGAAATAAATGTAATAAATCTCTTTACTGAAGTTAAAATGTAGGTACCAGAAATATCAGCATCCTAGAATTCATTTTGCCTCCTACCTGAGTACAAGATGCTCCGCTAATTTCTGTGCCAGGTAGGTCTTTCCAGTACCACTTGGGCCACACAAAATAATACGTCGATGCTCCAGCAGTAAGGAGACATAGCGTTGTACAATAGACTTAGGAATCATTGTCTCAAAAGCTAGAGAATCCACACTCTGCTGTTTTGTACCTGTATAATAAGAGATTGAAAAATTACAAAAAAGAAGCCCTTAAAAAATGATGGCTAGTTATTCAAGCATAAAATGCTTCTACTTTCTACTTCTGCTTCTACCCCAAAATCATTATAATAATCATTATAATCAAATTTAGGAAACTGAATTTAAGTGCAGATGAATTGTCTTTACGGAAAGAAGGCAACAAATTAAAAGTACCCTTTAAGCAAATGCCAATCTGTGTTGTGTCTCCCACCAGGTAGCCAATGGGCAGCAGTTCTGGCACTTCAGAATCTGAAGCATAGCAAAGCCATATCATTTGTAACAGCTAATTTCTTTACCCATGAACACATGATGCATTTGCTTCAATCAATACCAGTGACAGTTTACTCCTTAGAACAGTCTTGTACATTATCAAAGCTGTATCAGGAAATGTAATTCACAGTCTACATTCATACAAAAATTAAATCAGAGAATACATTTGCCTTAACCAGAAACATATGACTTCAAATATCATAGTCTACACTGTGGGAAATCACTAGAATGTCATTTACTGACCTTTAGTACGAGTTATCTCCCCTATATGATAGGAGAACACGCTCTCCGCACTTAGACCAAGATTGGTGACTGGGTCCACCCGCAACACATACTCCTGTGACATAAAATCTATTAAGTCTAGCTTTCTTTATTTTAAAAAACTACATATCATAACTGATAAAAACAGCATCCCACTTGTCATCAACCTGGGCTTGCTAGTGATCATGTGAATTTTGGTCTCTTTCAATTAATTCACCAGGAAAGAAGTAAATTGCCATCAAGGTTTTAATTTTAAAGAGCTAATTATATGATAGGCCTAATGGAGATAAGCATACATATGATAGATTCTTAGTGTAAATAAATTTCCTTACCCATGGTCTCATTTTTCTGCAATCCAGACTAGTGTACACAAACATGTTTTTGCCATAAATGTATTTTAACTACCAATATTGAAAATTTCATACCTTGAAGATTTTGCGAACAATATTGTCTAAGATGTCCCATTTTGTCTTGCCGCTTACAGAGAGCGAGCCAATTAATACCTCAGCTGGTTTCTGGATAGCAGAGAAGCTGTTGTTAATTATATATTTATACAGGCAATACATTTATTTATACAGGTAGGTATGGTTATCTGTGGAATTGTAGTGATCTGTAACACAGATTACGAAAAGAACCAGAATTAGGTATTACTCCCTTTTATTATGTTTTCTTTTTTTCTTAGACTACAGTTGACATTTGAATGAATATTTGCTACTAAAAGTTAGTATGAAGATATTATGTTACACTGTGCTCAAACATCTACAAGACAACAATAAACATAACCATGCGTTTCTTTTGGGTTTTTGTTTTCCATTCTTAAAATACTGGTAAGAAAGAATGTAAGTAGTATACACAGAAATCTACAGTTGCTACTATGTCCTGTCACAAGGAATAAATCTTAAGTAATTTTTGTATGCACTATGTTGACTAGAAAAGTGATTACCACCGAGTTCACTACAGTCTTCAAACATTACTAACCTTGTTTGTAATATATATCCATGTCAAAATAAATAGCCAACACACTTGAAATTCTCTCCAAAAAAAAAAACAAACCGACTTAATGGTTAAGCCATCAAAGGGAAGTAACTCATGTGGGAACTTAGGGTTTCTCCCCTTATTTTAATTTTTATTTATTTATTGCATTACTTTGTGGATTTTGCTAGGTAGTTATTTATTATTATATAGAATACCGACAATATATATCATCAGAATCTCACCATTAAATGTGTTAAACTGTCATAATACTTATATCATGAATTATCATAGCAAATTATTTTTATCACTAAGGTTTTAGAAAGACGTATCCCACCTAAACTTTAATTTCAAAACCATATTTTAGATTTATTTAGTATTCATTCTTATATCTAAAAAATATGCATACAATTACTCATAAATACCCACATGCATAAATACACGGATGTTCTCATGCATGTATGCTTGGTATAAGGGGACAAAAATCTTCATACCTCGAGTCCTGGTCTAGATGGGTCTGGATTTGAACCTTGATATACAGTGATTGTTACCCTCTTGCCGTCACGATCATTTGCTGCTGTTTCTGCCAAAAGCATATCTAAAAAAGAAAATTCAGAGAAAATTTACCAATGAACATTAGTTCATATAACATGTTGCAACAAAGGTGTATGTAAAATGACATCATTCTCTTTAGTTAGTGAAGCAAGCTATATCCTGAGTAATGTTGATGAGCGTAGATTTAAAAAAAAACTGAGCAAGAAGAGCTTGGCTAGAAGAAAACACAGAAATTGAAACATTAAGCTACATTCTTGCATTCAATAAAAATTGTAGCTTTGTCAGATCCTCAACACTTAAAGAGAAAGGATGAAAACAAATAATTTGCTAAAGATATTTAAAATAATTAGACCCTTCCAGCTGTAACTACCCCACATACATATATATCTTTGATTTAAACTGGGCAACTTGAAGTATAAAATGCTTCAGGCAGAAGATGTAAAGAAAGAGTAGAGAAAGTTGCTGCTTGCCTAAGCTAGACTGATCGGTCAGGCTGAGAGATCTGTCCAATGAGTCATTGCTGGCCCGGGTATGAGTGAGGGATGACTGTGAAAAGTTGAATGTCCGACTTGCTGACATCAGCTTGTGCAGGCGATCATTGTCAGCTTTCAAGGCACTCATCTCATTCTGTAATGAAAAGTCAATGAAGATCATATTTTTGCCTCACTTGTCATTCATTCTTCCCCTAACACAACAGTCAAGTATTTTTGAATTCTGTGTTGTGAGCATACAAAATTTAAATTAGTATATATTTAATACATAAATCAAGAGAGAAATTTAAAAAACTAGACTTTCAGGCCTGTGCGCACGTGCGTGTCAGTAGGGCACTGTATGTACTTTTTACTCAATGTTTTGAAAACTGCACCTGTTTGGTTGTGCTTGTCAATTAAATTCCTAGTGAACACTTAACAACATTCAATATATTCAATATCTGATACTATCTATATGTGTGCAGCAAAGTGGAAAGTTAGACTCTCCATTAATTGATTCTTTGAGATGTCCTGGTTTTGCTACCTACTAGATATATGTCATCCGGTATACTGCACATAAAAAAAAAAAGACACAAATCACAACATACTTTCATTTTTGTCATGGTCTCGCGCAGCTGCTCCAACTGGTGAGCAGAGGACAGTGCCTCCAGTCGGATATCTGTCAGCTTAGCATCCTTCTCTCTCAACTGCTGCTTCAAAATGCTGACATCAGGCATCACTCAACCTGCAAGTCCAAGATACAGAAAAATGTTTAAATGTGCTTTTTTTCCCTCTCTCTCTTTCTTTCTGACTAAAGCCACTGCTAAATCTGCAAATTAAGTTATACTAAGGTAATGTTTATGAATGTACTGTTCCTTAACATAAAGAGTTTGCAATTTAAAAAAAAAAGTCAAAAGTGCAAGTGCATGTGAATGGTGGATGGGAAAGGGAGAGAAACAGAAACAGGATGGATGAGATAAAAGCACAGGAAAAGACACACATACAAAAAGCAAGGAATGCAACAGCTGGAGAAGAAGAAGTGGGGAAAAGTGAATGAAAGAAAAGAGGAAGAGATGGTGTGCCTGCATTAATGCTCAGTAGCAGAGCAGGTGCAGGTGGGGTTTCTATCAAGGATCGGGGGAGTAGGGGGCTGCAGAGATGGCTATGATGGTGTCTGGTCTTTTCCTAATATTTTTCCTGCTGCAAGCATGTGGTATGAAACAAGACACTGTTATCCCAGAGGAGATCTCACTCTAGACCTAACCTGTGTCCTCTTTCACGAAGGAAATCACCCATAACAGCAGCTATTCCAGAAAAAATCCTGTCTACCACAACTGTTGCAACATATGGACTGATGCCAAATGTAATATAAACTACAGTGTGCCTCTTCGGCACATTCTGATTGCTCTGATAGCAGACTATGAATCATGCCTTGCATGAATTGCAACTCTTGTCTATGCCCTTGTTTGGAAACTTTGATAAACAATGCATGGTCTGTCATTTTTTTAAATTAAAGATTTATTAATTTTGATTAAATATGTACAATTAAAAATAAACCTGAAAGCTTTCTGGAAAGCAATTAAACTGAACCACCATTTGTGTAGCAAATTATTCTAACATGATCTAATATTGAGTTAACAAAGGAAATATAAGAAAAAAAATTTAGGCAGAAACAGGAGCTCATTTGCATATTCTGAACACTTACTCAGAACACTCCTGCACCTATTTCACTTGAAGTAACTCCGAAACATCTGTTTAGAAAAGGACATCAGAAAGATGGAGTAGTTAGAACTTACGCTCCGGAGGAGTGTGACCCTTTCAGGGTGCTGCCTCCATTCGGCAGATGTCCAATCTGCATCAGCGGTGAGTTTGGTGCTGAGGCATTGGACCGTATACTGTGAGTGTCTGGTTCCACATCTGATAGAGAACCAGTTTTTATTTTCTTTCCTTTCTTGCCGGAAAATGCCTTGCTGAAAGAGCTCCGTAACTGCAAACATAGATAATAGCTGCATTTGAACTTCGTGACTTTTAGCAACATTGAAGTCAATTAGGACTATCAAGGACTTCGGGCAAGTCTAGCATGACGTCTAGATAATGGTCTGTGTATACCTTGCTGCATAAGTAAAGGTGATAAAGGTGATAAAGCAAAAGAACAAAGCAGAGAGGAAGGATGAAGAAGAGGAAATTCTAAATGAAATAACTGGGCCAACATTAATCCATCATGTGTACTAGAATAAAAGAACTATTCTGTGATAGTGGATTCTTGCTTTAGTTACATCTGGCACATTCACAGAACTTTAGTTGCCATTCCAGAAAAGCTGATGTAAACATTGTGGGCACAGAACTCTTCACAAGGGTCAAGATAGCATCATCTCAAAGATGAAGCTTTAGTCTGAGAATATATCTTGCAGTTATTTTGGGGACTTTATCCCTCCTACATTCTGCTCCTGGCAAGCTCTTATCACAAAGACTTAGCCCCCTAGTGACTTTCCTAGTGAGCTGCACCAATCTGTTGATCTCCCATTAATTTCGTTTTTTCTATCTACTACAGTCTTTCTAACAAAAAATAAAAGAAAAAAAATGAAAGCAAAATATTTCCAAAAAGAAAAGTATGCTAACTACTGTCCTTTCTGTTTAAAATAACCAGGCTTACGCTTACTTCAAATTTTGTAAGCGAAAGCATAAAATAGTTCCTATTTCTCCATGGTTTTTTTATACATTGAAAACCTTATTCTAAAAAAGTGTTGAGAACAAATAATCTTTCATCAACCAACCAGTGACAAAGTCACCAAATCCAATAACAGCTTTAATACTTTTTTTTTAATAAGTTCCTGAGACATTTACATCATAAAGCTTCATCCCTGCTAATCTTTCTAAGTTAGTTTTCATTTAAAAAAACAGTTGTTAGCCTGCAGCTGCTGTGAAGTTACTTAACCAACTGCCTACATACAAACAACAAACAAAGTGCAATGCATACTGGTCTTACTACTGATACTTTTGTTGCTGGCATGCTGGTCTGTAATTTTTTACTCTCTCATAGCTCATGGTTTTAATCTTTTGCATTCCCATCATTTGTCCAACCCACCACCTCCCTCCCCATCCACACCCATCGAGGTCTGTGACAACTTCACAGGCTTTTCACAATTCACAGTGAAGTGCCTGCTAAATCAACAACAGCTGCACGAGGGAACAGGCTCATCTCAATGCTTCTTTATACATGTTTATTTGCCCACATGCGGTCTGGTGCAAATAAAATGGTGAGCACATCCTGCGGAACCCAAACAAGCATGCTCATGAGGCTGCACACGGGCAGGGAGTGGGGGGAGGAAATATGCAGGTGTGCACATACCTAGGTGCCTGCACCTTCCCCTCCACCCCCAGGGCTAGCGGAGTTGAGACATCAGTACACCTGCCATTAATCCAGTGGTTAGCGCCCACCTAAAGAGCGGTTGCAGCTGCTTTTGATGAAATTGAAAGCCGTTGTGGCAGCATGTGTGTGTCTTCACATGGCAGATGTCATCTTACAATTGTCTTTGAGTGTCTGTCGACTAGTAAGGAAGGAGTAGGGAATGTGTGTTTGTGTTTGTTGCAATCTTGATACCTTGGAGGTAGCCAGACAGCTGCAATACTGTTCTCTAAGACAATAGGAAGATATGGAAGCAGTCTAGAAGAAGAAAGGGTTGATACAGGAGTGGTGAAAAAAAAATGAAACAAAAGAAAGAAGACAGAACAGAGAGACCGGAGAGTGGAAACTGTACAAAGACTAGGAAAGAGCAGAGAGGAAAGGAGATGTAGCGGGGAAGGAAGATCATGGGTGAGGTAGGTAAGTGAAGGGAAGAGGGACAAAAGAGAGTTGATAATGAAAGGAGACCAAGGGTATAGCTACTAAACACTTTCACTTTATAGATATAAATGTAAATTAAAAAAAAAAATTCCCTTTACATAAAATTCAAATGATATTTTAAGTATTTAAGTACTTTTTTAAGTATTAAAATTATTTTTGGGGATCATCTTTGAACTTAATGATTTTCAAAACTGCAACTGCATGGGCAAAAGGCATGGAGACTCAATTTGAATCATTACAAGTGCATGCACATGTAACAACTTAAATGCAGTTACTGGTTTATTTTTGTGAACATGAACATACATGCATGCACACTCCCTCCCCCGACCTACACACACACACAAAGCGATAGAAAGAGAGGTAGACAAATTCCAGTGAGTGGTCACTGGCTCATCCACCATTTTCAATAACAGTTGTTTGTTGCTGAAGTGAACACTAGTCACAGCCACTGACCCATCCTTTCTTTTTGCCATTTTTCCCTTTTTTGCCAGCGTCGCCATCGGTGGCTGCTGATTGCTGGCTGGTCATGCTGCAGGCGCTGGACAAGCTGTTGATGCTGCTGACACTGTCGGAGGACATCTGCCGAGCTATTCCTCCGATATCCGCCACCACTGCACACACACAGAGACCAACACACATCAGACAACCTGCTCCTTGTTCTGGAACCGCTCCACCGCAGTTGCCCCCCTTCAAGGCAGCCCACCCGCCATCAGTCAGCAAGTCTTTAAAGATGTCGGTAGGATTTTCTGCAAACTCAGATGCCTCAGCAATGTTTGAAAGATTTATCGAACAAAATTGAAAAAAAGGAAAAAAAGCTAGCAATTTTTCTACAACTTTTTACACAAACACTGCTGAATCGTCTGGTCAGGTGCCATCAAAGTCATGTTTCATGTCGAGATGAAAAGATTTGACAATTAAATAACTCGTACTTTTTTTTAATTTCGAGAGTGAGGGTAATTGCTACATTAGACAAAGTAGTTTTTTCTTGTCAATTTCATTTTGAAAAATGATGAAAAATGTTTCTGTCATTAACGACGCGATGCTTTTCAAAGGCCGCGAAATGTAATGACCCTGGCGAGAAACATCAGAATAATATGAAAAATTAGCTGCTAACTGTAATAATTAGTTTTCACGAAACCTCTCCCTCCCATACACAACCCCCGTTAATTTTTTAATGTTTGAAAGCGCTGCCAACAGAGGAAAGTATGGAGAAATTTGTGAAGAGTTGAGCCTGGGTGGTCGGTCCGAGGACTTACCCCCATGGAGGTCTTTGGGGACCATAGCCGGGGACGTGTGGCGGCGGCTGGAGGCGGGGCTGATGATGGGGTCATTGATGGCCAGTCCACTCTGACGCTTCAACGCCTCGATGGTCATGCGCAGGTCGTTGAGCTCCGAGTCCTGCACAGCACAGACAAAGCAGGCATCCTCATCACCTCCTCTCACTGGCAGGTCCGCCTCGCCACCGGCATCATGCAAGCCACAATAATAATAATCTCTTTGATGCAGCCATGGCTACTGGCGCATCCCGCTTGCTGATGGGCGAGACAGAGGCGGGCTTATCCCTCTCTCCATCCTCTCACCCCCCTACCCACCACCCAACCTTCCATCCATCCACCCACCCGGTGTGGCCCACGGCGGTGGAGGTTCTGGTATCCCAATCTGTCAGCGGCACTACGTGCAGCTGTTGTCAGTGTCGTGCATTCACGCATGATTTGATAAAATGCTCTAATCTTTCGAAGCTAGCTCTGGCAAATCAGTGACAGTTATGGTAAACTGATTTGAACAAACCTGGTGTGATTCGTTCATCTTTCTCTCTCGCATACGTGCACGCACCTAAACACACAAAAACGCGCGCGCATGCACCATAACTCAAAGTTCACAAGAAACAACAAATAATAATAAAATCAACAGTAGAATCTGCCACCCGTGACGACTTTACAATAAATAAATAAATAAGCAATATCTTCCCTTCATTTCCAATGTGTAAATTATACAGAAGTTTGAGGCCAACAATCACACCATTACGGTTACACTCAACATCAACTGAAGGGGTGACAACTCACCCTTGGACTGCAGGAACCCTCACAATCATCTGGGAGAAATAAAGGGGTTCCTGAGTCCCTGTCACCTCACCCTAACGCTTTCACGATGACACGTGACCCTACACTGTAGTAATATCTGCAATACTAATCAGGTTAACATGCGATGAAACAACAACACAACACGAAACAACGGATCCAATAAGAACTGCACCACACAAATGTGCCACGGAGTAGGGGAGGTACACAAATAGAACCCCCGATCTAGGCAGCACCCTCTACGTGACTGCCACGTAATGTCACGTTCTAGAAAATTCAGAATTGTGGACTCACGTGACGGACTGGTAGCCAGTCTACCATGCGCTCTCGTGCGGTTCGGCAGACGCCAGGAGAGTTCCAGACATCTCCCAAAGACGACAAAGCATCCTCAGCTCGCGCGAGACACAGTGACCCTGACCCTGCTGCCCTCTAGTGACGTAGCTCCCTCGGCGAGAGGAGGGCAGACTGGCCTAGTAGACCCGAGGTGCAGGGGGATCCTCCAAAGACGAGAGTGCAGATACACCATCGCACGGCACAGGTATAAGACATACCTTCCAGCCACCGCCTCCTGTCCTCTTGATACAGCAGCTACCCCCCCTTCCTCCTCAACATCCTCCACCCTCATCTCCCCACCCTGCTATGCTTACATCTGCGGCATGCGGCAGTACCGGCGTCTGTTCTTTCACCCCCACCCCAATCCCACCCCTTTCTTCGCACGTGACCAGCCTCCGAGAAGCCATCGCCCAACAATAAACTACCCGTCGGCTGCTTGCTGTCCAATCAACGGTTCACTTCGGCCATTTACCTACCAGGAATGTGGGGGCAGGTCTTGGAGTGGGGGTGAGGTGTGGAGGAGGAGGGGTAGCGAGACTGTGACTGCTGTTCCGTCTGCTTCTATCCTCCACTCAATTATTACGATCGCCTCACCCTCCTGCATCCCCCCGTCTCCTTCCTCCTCCTCCACCCCTTCGCCTTTGTCTGCCACGGTTCCTCGGGTACGAACGAGGCAGCGGTCGAGGCAGGGAGGCTCGCAGTGTTGTGCAAACAGCTCAGACTAAAAACCTCAGCCTCCTGATGGCGAGAAACGACTTGCTGATGTGTTCGGAAAGGAGGAGTAGGGTGAGGGCAACTGAAGGAATTGAGCTTGAAGACGGCGCAGATGATAGAAAGAACAAAGCAGAGAAAGAGAAAGAAAGCCAACCACAGTTTGTATCAAAAAGATCACGTGAGCGACAGGGTGCGTTGGTGAGAAGTGAACGAGAGAGAAAAAGGTCATCTTCAGCTAATTATTACACTTGTAGAGTGAACTTGCACTCTTACGGAAATGCGCTCCGTGTGATCCTGCAAGACGACCAGAACTTACACAAAAACAAACACTGACATAGTGAAAGAAAATAACATCTAAGGGGCCTCGGGACAACTTCATAACTTTGAAAGCAAGACGATTGTCCTTAAATTTAGTTAATTTAGCAGGAAAGTGCTTCAACCTTGAGGTGATTTCGCACTATGGGGAGGGGGAGGAAACCCGGAGTGCAAGGTGAAAACCCACGTCGCCCAGCCTGCGGACAAGTGTCACAGAAAAGAGTCCGAAGAAGAGATCTGAACCCCAAGTTTTTCACTGAGGGTGACAAGCGAGTATATTAACCACTACACTGCCCCAGGGTAGCTCACCCTATGACTACCGGAGTTTAATCTGTAAACGCGGAAGTGAGTAAAAACATCGAGATTGGTGGAATGACAGAAAAAGGAACAAAGGATGAGAAGAAAATGAAAAAACACATAAGAACCTTTAACAACAGGGATGCTTTCGAGGAAGCTGGGTGCGCGGGTTGGGAGGGGTAGATGGGTCGGAATCGAGCCATTTCCTCCCAAAAGACAGCCGCAATGAAAGATGGGTCGAGCTGGGGAGGGACGACAGAACTTACACTCCACAAAAATACAAATCCTAATACCGGGGAGCAAACTCTTCTCAACACCACGCCGTCTAGCGGAAAGGCATTGGAAGACACCGAGTCAGCACGCCCACCTTCCCTTTGAACTAAGATGAGAAACATGAGGCACGAGTCCAGGAATGTGCTTTGTGCTGAAAGATGGAGAACCAGCTTCCAGGCCCTAACGCGCGCCCGTCTACACCATGTTCTGTCAAAAAAAAAAAGAAAGAAAAAATAAATAAAAATAAATGTTAAAAATCTGCGGCACTATTTATGTCCCTGGCGCTAATGCTGCCAATAATTAAAGTCTTGTGGGGAAGCGAATCTCGCATCTTTCAAACTTTCTCGATGAATGTCTCCAATGAGGGTTTGAGGAGAGGAAGGGGAGGGAAGCAGCATTCTACAGAGTTACCTCTCACGCAAATCAATGATAAGATGTTCCCCTCACCGTCCCCTGGCCCTACTTTCCCTCACACTCCACAAATTTCCTTCAATGGCACCCACCCACCCTGGAAACCCACTTCAACCAACCTCCACCCTTTACTGTCTGTAAGGATGTCTTTAAGACTACACATAACGATGGCGGCCAAAACTCCACCACAGCAAATCAGTCGTAAATCATTAAAATCGCCTCCAACCACACAAAAGAAGAATGATATTAACAACAATTTGAATAAAAACGGTTCTTTCAAACTTTGCGATTTTTTTCCCATCCTTGTTTACAGCAGATATAGGAATCCATGGGAGCAGCATCAGAAGGCGATTCTACCCGGGACCTTTGACCTGTGCAGACCCCCATTGATCATTTCAGAAGCTAGTCTGTCGAGGGTTACGAGGGCTCTTCATGTCGAGTGGATCCCGCCACAAGATAACAACCACAGTTAACCCCAAACCACAGTTAACCCCGAAAAGAACAAGTGCAAGAAGAGGAGATGATGCTAATATTATATTGAAAAACTCAGTTTGACCTCAAGCACTCTGCCAATGGCTAACAATTTAAAAAAAAAACTATGGTGCCAGCTGGAAACCGTCTACACATCATAAATAATAAAAATAATAAATACCGCTTTATAAATTTGTATATATATATAATTATAATTTATATTTTTCATACTAATCTTCATTAGCGATACGATTGTTGCCCTGAAAATTAGTTTAAATATTTACATGACTCCTCAAAAATAATCAGAAATACTAAAATATCGCTTTGTATATATTTATGTGTACATTTCATACAAATTTCATTTCTGATAATATTCTGAGGAGTCATTTAACAGCGAGGAAAAGAGTTTTCGGAGCAATAATCGTAACGGGGATGAGAGTAAACATAATCCTATCCATAACAAATAAGAAAAAAATGTTTTTGTCATTATTTCCCGCGGGTCTTTATAACCGAGTAGATTGGGTGTGGGGAGGAGGAGCAGGACTCGGAGGAATGGGTTTAAAGCTCCTGTGTGACCTGATGAGAGAAAAAAATAATGAAGTGCGCCCAGCATCCCCTCCAGCACGCGGGGCTAAAAATAGACGACAGGGATGCTCCCAACTCCGAGGTTCTCACGCCGAGGAGAATTAATCTCTGAACATGCCCGGATGCCTTGCCACTCTCAGAGACACTAGCATTTTTTTTTTTCTTTTTTTTTCCCCCGGTACGAACATCGCCAACCTCCTGGTCCTGCGCATCGATAATTATTTTAAATGTTTGATTCCCTCCATGCCATCCACCCTGCACCACAACACCTTCATCACCAATATTTCGTGAAAAGCTATTTTTGATTATTACAGCAACACATTTGCACTCTTCTGTCTTTTCTGCAGAATCGACGAGAAATGAGAACTGTCCTCCCACTTCTTCTATCTCTATCTCCTCCTACTTTCACTCACTCCGGTTCCCACGTGACACAATGGGAGCGTCTGTCCATCATGGCTCGGAGCGAGAAACAACATGGGAGCCAAATCCGACATCTGATGCAAGTAGAACAGATTAATTTTTTTTTTAATGAAGATCGAGGAGGTGGGGATGGGGATGGGGATGAGGGAGTTTCAAAGATGCGGTCTTGTAGCCGCGTGGAGATAGCGCGAGCAAGATAGAATCTGGCTTCCTGCTCACAAGCATGGAGTCTTTGACACACTTGACAGGAGGTTTATGCCAAATTGTTTTTAGCTTTTCCAACTCTCCCCACACCCCAAGTTTCGGCGATAAAAAAATAACCCAAGCCCCACACTCGGAAAAAAAATTTCATCTGGTATTCGGTGAGTCTAATTACTCAAAAACTATTTTTTTAATTCAATTCACCCATTCCCTTGTCAAGAAAATTTGTTACCGGTACATAAATAACCTCGTAGCTACAGCTGTTCAATTCCCTATCCAAGTTACTTTTTTTTTTGCTCCTAGATAATTTTTTTTCTTTTACAAACTTGACATTGAAGTCCCCATGGCATGAAAGCCAATACTGAACCAAACGTTTTCCAGTTTTGTTTCAATCTTTACATCGCATGTGGACTTGGAGGGGAACAGCACAGCAGGTGCTTCATGAATCATGGAACTGCGGCCATGGATGATGTTTGTGGGCCAAAGATGATGTTTGTGGGCCATGTCCACTTCTAACCATCATAGAAAGTGAGGGTGAGCCAGCAAACTGATGATCTGAGGCTTCCGCCATCTTCATCTCCGTCTCACGTGCTTGCGAACATTTCCAGTGAAAAGCTTCAGATGGTGTAGTCTCCCCTTCCCAAGAAGGAAAGAAAGGGTAAAAACAACAACAAAATACTCCTGGGGTAGTGTCCCTAGTTGTATCTGCTGGTGTGAGAATGATGGAACTGTCCTTTGATGCCATCGTGGCAAACAATAACGAAAATCCACCCCAAAAACTGGAGAATGAAGAAAAAAAGAATAATTTTTTTTCAGGGTTTCGTAGTCAAGGGGAAAAATAACAACAAGAGATGGAGTTACACAGGGGAGGAGGGAAGTGTAAAAAAGTTAACAGCATCATGCCCACCTCTTCGTTTGCTGAAGAGCAAGTGATGGGAGAGTGTTGAGAGCAGGTGGTGAGGAGGTGATGGAGGCTGAAAACAAGGACATGAGCAAAGTTGCAGATCAGTGCGTGTGTCTGCTAGTGACAGCTACAAGACGGGGATGGTAGGGTGGATGGGGTACAACTGCCACGAGGCCTTCCACACCTTGCCATACAGCATCAGATTATACGAGCAGCGATCAAAGTCAACGGCGGGCAGGTGTGCGTGCGCCCCTCTCCCTTTCCCTCCTCCTGGGAGCAAGTTACCTCCGCACCTCCTCACCGTCCCCCGCACCCAGGCCGAGACGACATCAACCCCACTACCCCATCGCAACCCTTCCACCTGTTCTTCCTTCCTGAAAATGTCGTAGCATCACCGCGCAATGATACATCCACTATCACCTCCAGCAAACCTCCCCAACCCCCGTAACATCCACCCCACCTCTCACAACTACCCTCGGTGTTGACCCCGCTTGCAGATCACGAGCCCTAAAGTCAGAGCGAAATCGGGGTGGACGAAATGGGGGAGAATGACAAGAAAAGATAGTTGCAGGACTGGAGCGATACGCCTCGCCTCCTCTCTCCCACCCGACACCATCCACCCCATTCGCTTCCTTCCGGGACGCATACAGACCTGGCACCCGGCCAAAGCCAAGAGTGACATGCCTCTTAGTCATTTAGTACGTCACTGTACCCACAGCTGCTGTTTCGGGTGCTGAGCAATAAAGGGCAACAGGTATGTCCTGGTTGTGAGCATCTCTCTGGAACATCATATTGCAGTCTCTCGGGTACATCACCCTGCAGGCTGCAGGTGACGAGCTCTAAAGATGAGCATCACGTGATCTTAAGGGTACCTCACACTGCAAGTGGTGATCCGTGAAACACGTCACTACCTGTGAAGACTTGAGGAGAAATCCAGCAATCTTACCTCCTGCGATCACCATGCAAACACAATACAAACCCCGAGGAACACTAAAACGATACCGATGATGACGACGATGAAAGCGATAACGATTCCTCGACAACTAATGTCATTCACAGATCGTGTTCTCGGTTCACGCACCTTCATTCCTCACATTCCTTGTTCTAACGGATATACCAGACACACTTTCACAATTATAAAAAATAAAGGTTGCCCCATCAGTTTAACAGCGATGAAACTCTGATCTCCATCTATCATCTAATGATGTTGGAGGTTTTTTCACCGCGATGTCAATGATCAATGATGGCAAGCAAATAACGAGGCGCCGACAACAGGGAAAAAAGCACGAAACCGGGAAAACCTCGCGAGTGTTTCTTTTTTTTTTCTCTCTCTCTCCTAACCAGAAATGCTCGCCATTTCATACTGCGGTTGATCTAATCCACTCGAGGTCTTATCGCTCGGGTAGCTCCCCCCAAACACCCATACACAAAAAAACTGATATACTGGCGGTTGTAAGGGATGGGGTAGGGTACCGAGATTTCTGGGTAATCTCCACGAAGCTTGTTTTGCTTTTGGGAGGGTCTGGCGCCGCTCGACATGGGAAGCAGGAGAGGAGAGACTTCAGAGATCAAGAAGAAGAGAAGAAGAAAAAAGCCTTGAGGAAAGTGACGGTTGTGATGGATTGTATTAGAGAAAGCTTGACATGGGCTCCGGCCTTGACAAGAGGTGAGAAAACACACCTGACACTGTAAGAACCTTCCATCCCCCATCGGAACCCTTCTCCCCGCTGATGCGACGCCATGAGCTGCTCTTCTCCTCCAACCACTTCACCACTCCTGTTTCTCTCACTCCCAAACCTCACCGAGTCGCTTCCCCCTGTTGCTCCTCCGTCTAAAAATATCAACGTCCTCCAAGACGAGGCGTCAACGGAAACCTTGAACGAGGGGCTTGGTGAGCGCGTGCTGGAGGCAACATGGTAAGCGAACACATACATGTTGTCTGTCGGTGTACCCGTGTTGTCGACCCCTGGAATAAGGGCATTCCTGACGCCTTGTCAAGACTCGGCTTGTCTCCCCTAGCTTTTACCTGCCTACCTGCGGTCGCTCCTGCTTTGCACCTGAAGACGGGTCTCGGCGCGCGCTTCTTCCGGCGCCTCCTTTTGAAAGGTTGCACCCTGTACCACGCTGGGGCCCAGACTGGCGCCTACGGGGCAAAAGCACCTGCAAGCATCTGCCAGCAATCTGAAACACGATGCACGGGTGGCAGACTCGTGCAAGCCATTCCTCGACCGCCGGGGTCCGTCCGTCCATCATTGTTACCGCGGCTAGGACATGGAAGCCTCGAGGACAATGGTTTTATTCCCAGGATAAAACTGCGAGGTAGCCAGCATGTTCTTGATGCTACTTTCTGAGGCTGAAGCCATACTAGGGTGCTGTCCTCCAAAACTAATGGAAGGGTACCGATACGACCTACCTACGACTTCTTACTAGGAACCAACCAACCACCTGTGGAGCTTCTTTACAGTCTCAGACTCCATGTGAAGACACTAACTCGAGGTCATCATGGTCTTCATCAACATCTTCCTTTAAAGAAGAAAGTGGAGAGCAGAGAGCTATTTGGCATTATGGTTGTGCCCCAAGTGTAGAGGAAATCATTTGGAAAACAAGTATATTTTAATCTCGAATAAATTGTTGCTTTATAGCTACGTATCCGAAAAAATGTGAAGAAAAAAACTTTATTTTTCAACAAATACATGTAGATGGAAATGAGGAGATGGTTTTGCTTTTCATTCCTTTCACCGAGTCCTATACACAGACTTGCGACACTATATCTTCAGGACCAAGGTAGAGAACAAGGAGACCTGGCGGCCGCCAACAAGATCCACAGGTGTGTCCTCATGGACAGTACTATGGCAGGTACGAATGCACGGACCTGTTCTCTACATTACACCTAAACCAAGTCCACCCAAAGCTCAAGTAGCTAGTCACGTGCTCTAGTGTGAAGTCACGTGGGCTGAACAATCATTTCTTGGACAAGCTCTCAGCGCCTTTCTCGCCGAGGCTGTTATCAACATCTACCTCGCCATCTGGAGGCCTGCAGTTTCCATCCGACGGTTCAAACCACAGCCAAACACAAGAGCAGGGTGTAAAAACCTATTCGCTGGTGGCAAACAGCGGGGCAGCTGCAAAACACAACCTGATAAACACTCTCCACAGCCTCTCCAGCTTCTAGTCAAAATATGTTTAATCCCCCTTCCGTTCTACCTCCTCTCTCCTGGGCAACAAAGCCTCTCCTCGGATCCTTTCTATCAGAAAAATAGAAGATGTACTAAATTCTACCCCGTGCAGATGTCTGATGCCTTTGACAGACTGGACGAAAACAACAGGATGCAATCACTGAAGGCATGCCGAGATAAACATCTCATCTTGTTCGCCAAGATGACAGGCAAAGTCTGCGCAGGAAAACCCAGGTCTGCACCATCGACAGAAAATTATGTAACAAGCTGTGGAGGACAGGAGAATTTTCTCCTTCGCCACCGTCGATGGTATCTCGAGAACCAACGACACAATCGGGAGAATCACCGACAAACTGTTACAACATATCGGACGAATCGAATCTTAGCTCCTACTGCAGACAGACAGACGGAGACGGCAAGGGAAGAAAGGATAAGTGATAAAAAATACCAATACAAACATACAAAGATGAAAAGAACAGGAAAAGGGTGAGAGAAAAGAGGAGAAAAGGAGGAAAATTCCGCACGGTGCATTAAGGTTACGAAACCGAACTATGGCCTCCACCACCATCTTTCACCAAGGAGAAAAAAAAATGTTTGAAGTAGAAAGTCCATGGGAACATACAGGAAGGGGACAGAAAACAGTTCATAAACTTAAATCGTTGTCATCGATACCAGAATGGGAAAAATGGAAGACACCTTGCTAGCGATCTTTGTTCTGGAAAGCTAGGATCACTCGCTAACCTGTGATCGAATCCTCTGACGCAAGCTCAACGCCCAACAAACCTGATGAAGAGAGAGAAAAAAAAGGCATCAGACGCTGAGGGACGATGTTCTCCCATCCTGCACCGCAGTCGATCCATAACCGACCGCCGTGTAGAGGATCATCATTTTTTGTGGACGGGAGGAGGGAGAAGAAAGGCAAGGAGATGCAGGGTAGGAGATACCCGATGACCCGTGTCTGCAAGAAGCACACCTTTCGTCCCCCCGCCCAGGTGGCGCCAGGCAAGTGCGCGGCCCGTTTCATCCTCATTAAGACTATCGCAACATGCTGGGCGATTGAGGGAGAGAGTGAAGGATGCACTCAAAAGGAAACCGATGTGGTTCGGGTAGCGGGTTAAAGGGGGGAAAAGCCCACCGCCGCCATACATCGATGTTGATAATGGAGAATACACACTGGGGCAGACAAGTGGTAGAGGCGCCCAGGGCGGGAAGAAGAGGAGGAGAGGAAGGAATGTGCGAGTCGACAAGTTTTACTGGCTGTGGCCAAGGCTGACGATAACGATAACGATAACACCGAGGATCTGCGCCATGGATGCTGTCTGTTGCTGACCAGACGGAAATTCACTGTCTACCCTTGCAGTTCCTTCCCTCCATCTTTTTCCTGAACCCACGAAGATACGACCAATGCCAGTGTACTGGGTGTATCAATGTAGCTACGTGCTACGTGCTACGTGCCCCTCCCTGCCTCGTTCTGAGTGCCTGTGGACGTCAACGTGGGACGTGAAGACAAAAACAGTTTTGTGTAAGGTGTGCGAGCAGGTGAAGCAGGTAGGTTGGTTAGTACAAAGGTGGCTCACCTTGATGGAGGACTTGTGAAGCAGGTGCGGCACCTGCACCTTTTGTTCTGCGCTCGTCGTCAGCGCCTGCAGCCTGGCGGTCATGTTGGCCAGCGACTGTTCGAACGCCGACACGACATGGGCCTGCAACACACACACACACGAGATGTTGTGAGAAAGGGCGAGAAAACACGAGATTATGGATCAGCATTAGAAACACACACGCACGCGCACACACACATGACATGCAAGCCAGATTGTGGTCAGCTGCGGACCTGCAAGAAAGAAAAAAATTCTACGAAGCTCTGTGGGTTGTCAGAAGATTTGTGGTGGACACGACATCTGCATCAATAAATGAAACTTTCATTTCTTTTTTGAACACACACACACAAACACACACAAACACACAAACACACACACAAACACACACACAAACACAAACACACAAATACACTCTAAGTCTTGAACTGAAGAGTTTCTGTAAGTAAGAACACTCAATCTTCTAAAGAGCCGCTCCACAGGTGACCTGCTTCCCGTATCACAAAAAATTTCCAGCTTTCCGTAAACTTCCATAAAATTCTGTAAATCATCTCTAACCGGGTGCTTGCTGCAGCAGGACCAGTCACAACTCGACCTGCGGTCTGGGTATAAAGAACCGATGATAAGAGAAAAGCCAGCGATCCTCCGGCTACCCGATCCCCCGCAATAAGACTAAAACTCAAGTTCAGAGATTACAAACCAAAATGTCTAAATTTACAACGCAGTAAAAAAAAAAGTTGGGAGGGCATAAAAAAGGTTATGATGCTGCTAATTGATGTGAAAGGTATCTGAAGAGAAACTCGTAGCCTGGTAATCGCATCCCGGCAACACCGACAAGATGCGGCTCGGGAGCGGGAAGCGTTTAAAGCAAAGCTACAGGTCACGTGGGGTGGCAAATTTACAACTTCTAAATGCATTTTTGTGATGGATATTTCTATTCCTGGTGTTTTATCGGCCCTCCTGAAACTCTGCCGGCGTCACCTCTGCCAGAAGTCTCACCTCAGCCCGGTAATCTCCAACACTAACATCCACCACTTCCTCTCAAACCTAACGGTTAGTAATCTGGGTACCTGCTTGTCTCCGGGCTCTCCCTGTGGATTTAAATGCAGCT
Organism: Pomacea canaliculata; assembly: GCF_003073045.1. NCBI lineage: Eukaryota > Metazoa > Mollusca > Gastropoda > Architaenioglossa > Ampullariidae > Pomacea > Pomacea canaliculata. Next base: position 27,835,769 of record NC_037595.1, on the reverse strand, counting down.
TGCTTATTCACCTTTCATGGCTTGCTTCCCCACCCTTCCATCATCAGTTTTTTTTTCTTTTTTATTAATAACGCATTCTTGACTGATGCTCAAAAGATATACCCCGGGTGTCTTGAGGGGGTGCTAAACGTGTCCTCAGTCGGACATCACGGCAATGTCTTCAAAGGTTTCTTTCCTCCTGGTTTTCTTTTTATTTTCACCAAACTTCTTTGATGAATCATCATCGTGCAGCTTTCGACAGTAGAGGAACAGGTACAAGGTAGATAAGCTCTGATTACTTTTTACTACCTATTCCTCCCGCCCTCTTCAGCCGGCAACTGAAGTGTGGAAAACAGCTCGTGAATGAACCGAGAACTGAAGAAAGGAAAAACTAAATGAAGACCACCCGTATAAAACAAAACAAAACTAAAGCGCTAATATTAAAAATCAGTATTTTCTATAAAATAAAACAAAACTAAAACGCGAATATTAAAAATCAGTATTTTCTATTTTAAAAAACAAAAACAAAACTCTGATACTCTACCTTTTAATAGCTATCTGAAAAAGGGTTGACGGCCATTTGCGAGATTTGCACGATAAAATAAATAAAAACAATAATCTCTATCGTGAAAGGGTGTGATCGCACGCCCATGTTCATCATTTTTGCACACGCCGCCATCACCATCAACATCTCACAACAACGCCTTTCCATTATGAACACAACGCATCTCAGGCTGCGGCTCTTCCGTCTCTCCACCCCACACCCACACCCACCCCACCTCTCTCTGTCGGCCCCACCCTGTTGAATTCTTTCCCCTGATTGCACGTGGGGGCACAGTTCTTCCCTCTTCTTCTCCCCCTCCCAAACTTGTTGCTAAAAATCACCAAAAGTGGATAAAAGAGAGATAACTGCTTAACAGACAAAATTTACTGGTTAAAAAATTCATTGGTTACACAAACGGGTAAAAATAATTAAAAAAAAAAAACAAGTAATCCTCTGGTTCTTTTTTCTTCTAAGGATGAAATGATTTGCCAACCCAGAACGTGGGTGGAGACCAAGCGCTAATGTTACTTCCAGAACGTGCGACTGCAAGCGCCTTCAATCTCACGAGACCGTTGAAGGAATATTGCGTCTACCCGGCTTCAACGGGTCCACCCGGTGATTCCAGAACCTTCGGTGCACCAGCTTCCTTGTAACCTCGCAAAAGCGACCTTTTGCTGCTGCTGACCCCAGACATCAGACCCAGGGGGCAGCCACTACACACACCACGTGACTGACCGTCTTCTTTGTCACTTAACTACTAAAACGAGGCTGGTGTGTACCGAGCTTCCGGTTTAGTCACATTCATAGTGCATGTTCGCCTAGACTAACAGCGGAGAACTAAGAGGCTAAGTGTTGGTCTTGGCTGACAGACAGCAGTCCACCCATACACGTCCGGGCTTTATCACTGCGGCCCCTGGACACCCTGCACAGGAAAACGAGCAATAGCCCACGTGACATGAAACAGAATGCTCTGGGTGGACCACAGCTAGCATCATATCCCGGGCTAACTTCTATCAGTTCTTTTAAAGGATCCTTATATCAGCTAGTTAAAGGACCCTTCGCGGGCCTCCTACGACTTTTGAAATCAGACGAACCACCTACGTGTACGAGAACAAACCTGGAAGCGAGGGCGGTTAGGATGTGGGGAGGAGAAGTAGGGGGAGATTCTCTGCCGGTGGGCCGTGCGAGCTAGTCCTGTCAACTAAAAATAGCTTTCCTTCTCCGAGTGCGTGGCAGCCTGAGAAGAGGAAGACAGCAGCAGCATCTAGTGGCCAGTCTCCCAGCTCTCGTCTTGTTGCCATTGGTGATCGCGTGCTGGGAACGCAACGTCCCACGAAGTTACAAGTGTGTCCGGGGATTGTCTCCACTCTTAGAGACGTTACGATGGTTGGCCTGACCGGCCAGAGACATGCTACAGTGATTAACAAAGACTAGGAAAGGGAAGCGGGGACGGAAACTACCTGGTATCGTTCTCAAGCTCTTCGGTGTTAACGAGATATTCGTCCTTATCTATCTTTATCTCAAAGGAAAACAATTTTATCGTTTGAGGCAGTCGGGGAGGGGAGCATGGAAGACGATTTACAGAAATTTTATGACGAAAAGGAAAATTTTTTTTCGCTTTTTCCTTGTATTCAAGTTTTTAAACGAGCAGCAGCCGAAGACGGGAGGGAAAAAAAGAGCCAGACTTGGAGAGGGAAGGGAAAGAACAAGAATGTCTGGATGTCTGAGAAGAAAAGGACGATGATGAACGGCGACAAGAAGAAATACTCATGAACAGAAGAAAACTCTGAAACAGGACGACGATGAGGACAAAATGTGATTTGATGATGTTAGTAATGACGACAACGATGGTGAAGAAGTATACCAGCCACCTGGCATGATGTGTGTGGTTTCGAACCTTAGAGAAACGGCAGCAGCCACTGGAAGGAGGATGCGGTCGGCATCTGCAGCAAAAAACAAAATTTCGGCAAATGCCCTAGCTGCTGCGACTATTCCCTAAGGCGACATCAACCTCTGAGGCACCCAGAGAGGGTGGAAAAAAAGAGAAAAAAAAAAAAAAAGAAGAGAATGAAAAAATTTCAATAACAGGCATTAGACAAGACAAATAAATAAAACTCCAGCAGCCCTCAAGCTATTCTGTACAATTTCTAGAGCTCGAGATTCAGCATAAAATTCCTCCTCCATCGGCATACCAGGACACCGGTTGTGCAAACATATTTCAAACATTCAGATAGCAAACAAAATAAACAAAAGAAGGAAAATACATCATCAGCACTTTTTTTCTTCTCAGTTCACTCGGGTAACCCCGGGGCCGTGGGGGGAGAGGCGCCAATGCATTCGCCATCCATCCACTCCCCACCCCTCCGAGCATGGCACACCAACCGTGGTCCGGCAGAGTGCCTGATATACCCGTATGATATCCAATAATATTCAGTACCCCCTTACCCCCCAAACTTCCCTCCCACCCCAGTCCTCCGCCCACCCATCTGCCCTCCCTTGACGTCAGCTGGTACCCACAACTGGCGCCTGACCAGGCGTTCTACCCCCCAAACCACTCCACCTCCACCCCGTCAACAAACAAACAGCGGCAGCACAAAGCCCGCTCTGCCCTCGCTGATCAATCAGCCAGCGGCGTCAGCAACAACTCCGCCACCGGCGTCAGCAGCGGATCGTCGTTGTAGGCGCACAACCGATGTTTCTCCCAGCGCCAGCAGGGAGGCGCATGCTCTTTGTCCTTGTTGAGAGAAGGAGGTAGCATGCGAGCAAGACTTTTTCCCCGGGTGGAGGGTGAAGGAGGTGGGGATAAACAGACGCAGGGAGCGTAGGTGGTGAGGGAGAGTGAGAGATGGAGAAAAAAATAGTCCTACATAGAGACAGTGAACTGTTTACCGTGTCTTGGACATGGGATCTGGAAGGCGGAGCACCGACATAACCTTCCGCTAATCTTACACCCCGGGTAATCATGAAGCCATTGCTAAAGAAACTGCAAACGTGGACAAAGGGTGAGGGGAACATTTTCAACCACAAGTAGGGTTCGAACTAGAAACTTTCTGTTCCACAACCATCGAAGCTTCAGAGCCTCCCACGCACTGAGGGGAGAGACAGCTTCTCGAGGAGGATGCGATCAGAGTCTGCATGAAGGGTGAACACTCGTCAGTTGTCCTAGCTGCAAGCTCCATTCCCTGGAGTGACATTAACCTCTGAGTTAGAGAGTAGGAGGGGAGATATAGAGAAGAATGCAAAAAAAATCGAGAGAAAACATTCAGCAACACATACTACACAATAAAACTCACATTAGAAACAAAAATGAACTATGCAAGTGGCCGACCTTTGTACAATACCCGTGGCTTAACAATCCGCATGACTTACTATCGACATAGAGAGACAGAGAGAGAGAGAATACAGAAAGAGATAAAGACAGAGACAGAATGGCTTATGGGATCACATCAGCCAGAAGGAGAGGTCTGATGGGAGATACACGGATTCATTCGGTGTCAGGTGTGCACATGGCTTCGTATGAATGCGACTTGCAAAATGTCAGGACAGGGAAAAGAGTCTGAATGACCAACACAACCAAGTCTCCACTTACTTTCGCGGTGGGATTAATAGCGCTTTCCTGGGTTACTAAAAATAGATTGTGACGTCACGCAGCAGAGCATCATGGGATTGCTCTGCAAACAAACACTGCACGTTGTTCTGTGTATTCTACGCTACGGCGACTGACAAAAAGCGACATTTTTATATTAATCTCTGAAACAATGCTGACAACTGCCAAACACTGCTGTTGGGGTTTATGTAAATCGGACTCCAGATATCCAGAGCGTTACCGGAGGGGACGTTTTTATTCCATTCCAAAGCCTGTAAGACCAGTGACAAAATGACCCAGTGGGAAGAGAACAGGCCAAGTTAAAGACTGAGAAAGCAAAGCGCTGGCAGTTTTATGTGGGCGATCTGATGTCAGATGCTCTGTAGACTGCACAGAATTCTTTTGTCAGACACCCAGGGATTATGGGCAGCAAGGCAATGCATATTCCTCTTACAAGCACCACACCACAATGAAAGGACTGATTGCAGTCACCCCTAAAGGTGCTGCATGTTTTGTCTCAGATCTGTATGAGGGAAGTGTTAGTGATGTTGATATATTTGAGAAATGTGGCATTCTACAACACATTGAACCAGGAGATGTTTTGCTTGTGGACAAAGGGTTTAAAGTGCAGGATGTGCTTTTGTCAAGACAGGCTACTATAAAAATCCTGCATTTCTAGGTAAGCGAGCTAGCCTGTCAGCAGAAGAGGAGATGGATACAAGGAGGGTAGCCAAGAAGAATTCATGTAGAACGCTTTAATGAAAGACTGAAAAAGTTCATGCTTCTCAGTAGAACTATCCCCTTAAGTCTCAGTGTGTTGCCTCCCAAATGGTTTTTGTTGATGCTGTTTGGTAAATTTTCAGAGTAGCTTATGTATTTAAAAGCAAATGAAATGATAAGTACCACATGTATTGGTCAAAGACAGAAATGTGGGAGTATTTTTACCAAAAACAGACTGAAAAGAATTTTTGATGTTAAAATGATGGTCAACCTATCAATTCATTCAGGGCATATGACAGAACAGAAATAAATCTGTATAGTCAAGTACTGTTCTGCTTCATAGTAAAAAAAGTGAAAATAAAAAATAAAAAAACTGCATCTGATTTGCAAATGCTATTATATTTGTGTCCAAAGTGAGCAATGGATTCAATCAGATAGTGGTAAGCAGAACCATAATTAAACATCTCCGGGATGTCCACAGACGGGAATGTTGTCCAGCCGTTGTCGGGCGCTGTAATGGCGGTATCCACTTTAGGTGTCGTTTTGTTACTGATCCCCCTCCTTTTCAGCTCATACCATTTACCGTTGTCTACCCTGGATTAACTTTTATACCCAATGCAATACACGCACGAACTTTTCAACTGCCTCTCGTAAAGTCACATTCTTACTCTGTCCGTGGCATTCGAGCCATCGTTTCAGTTCTGTTAGCCGGTATTCAGAGGGATCGCCGACAAGGAAGGCTCCAGGTACGTCTTTCTCCGTTAAACCACCGCCTCCATTTGCATTTTTCCAATTTGAAACTGTATTTTTTACACGCTCACGATTTGTTTTGTTTTTTGGAACAAAAAACTGCACAGCAACGCACTCGCTGCAAACGCTAGTGTAGTACATGCGGGGAATATATTTGTCTGCTTTGCATTCCCAGAAGCCCTTGCGCGGCTAGACTGTGACGTCATCTGTGGAACGCGCTATTAATGGCAGCTGCAGAAAGGAAGAGGGAAGGGACCAAAAAAAGTTTGTTTGCAGTGTCTTTTTGTTTGTTTGTTTTGGAATTTTAAGGAGGATTCCCCTCACCAACCTCATCCCTGTTTCCATGTACGCATGAATACTTCCAGATACTTGACTGTATACTTTCAGACATGAGAAAGGGAGAGAAGGCGACTGTGCATCGCAGGTGTTCCCTCCCCTCACCATCCCATCGATCTCAATCGATATTACAATTGGCCAGACGCGCTCTTTCGCAAAAGCTAGTAATTTTCCGCTTCTTAACCTCCCGCCCAATTCCTCTCTCCGATCCAGCTTTTCTACGAAATGCGAAAAGGCAGCAATCAGCTAATTGAGGATTTGGTGCACGAGGAGCCAGTTCACTTGAGCAAGGGAGGAACAGAGAGGGGGAGGCTCACAAACCTATGCGCCTTTTTCCAGAAAGAGGAGGACACAATAAAGTCGCCAGCACAGCATCCTGCTTTCTTCCGGACTTGCGCTGTGGGGCCAGGCAAGATGGATGACTGCACGCGACGGCTGCACCTTCCACAGGGAGCAGCAAAAAGTCGAAGGCTGGAAGGAGGATCTGGCAGCAAAACGACTCGAAGAGGACTGCAAGGGTTTGGCATCCGTCCAACGCCCTCCCCAAGGAACTACGACCGAGCCAAGCTGTGGGACCTTGTATGAGGGACACCGAGTCCTGTCGGGTTTTTCTTTTTGTTTTTTGTTTATTTTTCCGCAAGTTCGACGTTTCTACATTCAACAGCTCCTGAGAAAAGACTCATTCGCTCGTCCTCGGTTAAAGAGAACTTTCTCACTTTGCCGCGAGTTAAAAAGTATTTGGGGAAGTCGAGCAAAGATCGATAGAGACATTTGGCAGGGTATCTGCGGCGTGATACAACAATTTTTTGGTAAAAATACACGAACAGTAATTAACTGGCTAAAGATCTCTCTCTCTCTCTCGCACACAGTTGATAAGCAGCCCTCGGCAGCTTGTTCTCTATAAGAAATCTGAAACTCAGTTGATCGCGCTCGATCTCCGAAGGTCTTTAGCAAGGGACTGGGAACAGATATAAATTGTCGAGGATAATATTACACTCATTTTCATAAAAGTTTTCCGAATGGGTGCCAATCAATATATGGAAAGAAGGAGCGATGAAGGACTGAAGAATGGGGGCGAGAGAGCACACAGAAAGGAGGTCAGTGAGAAATCCACAAAGAGAGAGAGGTTAGAGTTCATTGTTTTATGCAGAGTCAGTAGCAGAAGACAATGAAGGACAATGTGGATACTAGGCTACAAACAGACACCTCACCCAAAACACACAAAAATGCGAAATCCGACTGCACAATGATGGCACCGGCAAATCCCTGACGATGTCTTCCCACAAGCCTCTACCACATCTTGCGAAGAAGCTTCCATTATTATCTTCACACCTCACCTTCCACCACACTCCAGTGACATGGTGCATACAGTTCTGCTAACTACTAACTGCTAGCTACATGCTAACTACTAACTACATGCTAACTTCTAACTGCTAGCTACATGCTAACTTCTAACTGCTAGCTACATGCTAACTACTAGCTACATGCTAACGGTTTGCACCTCGCTAAACCGAAGAACTCAGTTTAGGAGAACTTCCTGGTCCTGCTGTCACGTGATCCTCAAACACAAACTCACTCATCTGTCACCTAGGACCTGCCTGCCTTCTCACTTCTCGTTTGTCGACCTGTCCGCCTGTCCTCTCTCCATCTACCCATCCATACATCACGGGACTCATTGATGAACGAAAGATGCGCGCGCGCAAGCACACACACACAGAGAATGAGATGGAGATCGACAGGGAAGCTGGAATACCACAATTTTGTTTACGCAGTTCAGATCGATACCCTGAACCCCCGCAGGGGGGAAAATGGCCGCAGACCAAAAGTGTGAGGAGGATATCACCGACATTAACCTACTTCCCCACAAAGCCACACAGACGTTTCTAACGAGCAAAACAATTCTGTCTGCGCCTACTTGGTCCGCTGGTAAACAGGGTGGACTGTGGTAAACAGGGTGGACTGTGGTAAACAGGGTGGACTGTGGTAAACAGGGTGGACTGTGGTAAACAGGGTGGACTGTGGCCACAAGCTACAACTGACCGCCACTGTACACACCACTCACCACAATATGGGGTGCTATACTGATGCAAGGAAAGGAATAATTTTTTTATTAAAAAAAAAATAGAACTTCCTACAGAATTTCTGCTGTCTTCTCGATGGCTGGAAGAGGGAGTGGAGGATGACGATGCACTACCGTCTCATAAAAATTATTGGGTCATCGAAGGAAATAAAACAAAAAACAAAATTGAAATAATAATAATAACAAAATCCTGTCGTCTGCAAGCTAACCATGCATTCAGAGAAAACACGTGACCGTATTTGTGCAAAGGACGAGAAACTACAGGTTTCAACAATGTCGGGAATTTCAAGACCATTTTTATACGAGGTGGTCAACCCTGGGGTTAGGAGGGAAGAGGAGAAACCTATTAAAACACAAATTTCATAAATTTGTTTATAACGGTGAAGGAACCCCACACGCGCGTGCATTCTCCAGGAGACACACAAGACGAAATATTCCTCACAAAGATTCTAGGATGGCGAAAACATATCAGAATGTCAGTGTTCCTCTTTGGCTTTGTGTTGGGAAGTAGCCAGGTAAGATGGTATGTAACCATGACAATAGAGACTCCGAGATAAGAAATGACCTCTGCTCCCAACCTTTCTCCATGAAAGAATGAGAGAACTCTGGCATCCAGCAGTCATCTGCTTCTAACCACATCCGACCGAGGATGACACACACAAATGAGTGTCGGGAAACACTTCTAGCTATACGATCCTCCCTCAGACCTTTATCTACAGGTCAGTGATCCTCCTCCTCCTCCTGTCGTCATGATGGTAACGGACGAACATCACCACACCCTCATCGACGCTCCTCACAAAGGAATCGAGGACCGGAAGTGGGGAGGGGGAACGTGGATGATGGCGATGAAGGTAGAGGAAGACGAGAAGCTACCTGACCTGTGTCAAGATGGCAAACCATAAGAAAAAGTAGGATAGGGCGGGGTGCAGGGGAGGACGGGAGGAGGAAGTCGCGAGGTAGAGTGCGCTGCAAGACAAGCGGCCTGCCAGCCAGCCAGACGGCTGACCCTGGCCATCTGGCAGTTGGTGGTGGGAGATGGGGGAGAAAACAAGCAGAGCTCCGCGTGCCTCCGTCGTCACCAGCCTGCGACGCCCGTAAATCACGCGGCGTAACCTGGATAAACACCCTCCTCCATGTCCCTCCCCACCACCACCATCACCAACATTCACACGCCTCCCGACACTGCCACCCTTCTCATCCTTTCTTCTCGCAGCTTCGGCTTTTTCGCAGGCCTGGGGTGGAGAGACGGGTGTGGCTATGGGAGTGAAGATGGGGGAGGGTCTCTCTCCATGGAATGAGTTTCAGTCGCGTGCAGACGAAGGAAAACAAGAATCGTGGATAGGAGAAAGGAGAGGAGGAATGCGGTGCTGTCCCCCCTGCTCAGGTATTTTCTCCCTTCTCAGTAATTCGAGGACGTGAACAAGACATCTGGGCATAACTAGGTGAGTTCCTAGAGGAGTTGGGTGGAGGAGGGAAGGAGGCTGGGAGGACGCGACCTCGCTCTGGTTAGCGGCGATGGACGACTAGCGGATGGTGCTGCTTCTTGACAGAATAATCACCCTTGAAGTGCCTGTCAACTTCCTGCAGGTCCTGGAGAAATTCCCTCACGGCGAGCCAGGAGTCTGCTGCCAGCTGGGCGTCAGCTGATGGCGACGGCACGTGACGCGTGGTGTGGCCCTCGCTCATCTGACGCCCACGTCTGACGTGGCCAATGGTTCGTGGAAGCGTGAAGCCGCTCGTGTCAACGTTCGCTAACTGCTGCAAAGCGCGTGGACGTGTGCACGTGTGAAGACATGTTTGATCTTGCAGGTCTTTGTTTGTCCTAAATATGTCCACGGTAATTCCGTGTAACAACGCTCATTACCCCTGGTAACATTACTCCGCTCGTTGCTGGCATTACAGGAAACGAGGGGCTGGGTCACCAAAAAAAAAAACAAACAAACAAATCATGAACCCCTATGTTTGCTGACCCTTACTTTCGAAGAAATCGTAACTGATGATAAAAAATTATCCGAGATAATGCGATGACAGCGAGACCCAGAAATTGGTGGTGGTCCGAGGTCGCGTTCATCCTTTGCCCTCTCTGCGAGATGAAAGGTTTCTGGAGCATGAAACGACCCCAAATATATACACAGGCTGTCTCTATACCATACACACCTCCTTCAGGGTACCTACCCCCCGCAGGCTGCTTATCTAGAACGAATCGGTTTACTTTCAAGTCCTGATATCTTGTGTTGAAGCCTAGACCATAAAAAATAATAATTCTCGTAGTCGATTGCAAGTCTTGAGCGGTTAGGGTAGGGTGGCTGGAGGGATGTGATTTATCTGAAGAAAGAAAACCGAGAGTGTGACATGTTTTTATTTCAACAACAGGCTGTAAATAAAGAACGAGTCAGACGCGCATTCAATCAGGACTTCTTACACTCAAGCTTCTTTGCTGGGAGTGTTCCACACTTTTACATCGTTTCTTTCTCGACGAAGACCGACAGCACGAGGTAAGGTGTCCCCAACCAGGTTGTACTCACTCATCAGCCAAAATATCTACGAGGGATGAGTCCGTAACTCACCCTCCCTGTGGTCCAGAACATTGCAACTGGTCCAGAAAATGGCGAACTCACAGACAAACAGATTATACTATGATGGGGGAGGAGCTTGGGGGAACAACCTGAAAACAAAAACCATTCGGACTTTCTTTTTCTTCTCTCATGCTCACTGAAAAAGATTCCGATGCAGAAGATGACGAGCTTGAAGCCAGCTGCGATGTGCTCCGACATTAAAAAAAAAAATTGCTGCAACATCTGTTGTCTTCAACAAGCCAGGTCCCGATTCCTTCACACTGCGAGTGTTGTGTTTCTAGGAAAGGGGGAACTGTGAAGAGGGAGGGATGGAGTCCAAGGAACGGAGGATGAGAAGCAGAAAAAAAAAAAACTTTTGGATCGTGTTGCACGTGCTGCACGCGCAACGTTGACGTAATCGTCACTTTTATCAGCAAAGCATCCAACCGCCTGCGAGGAGCCGTCCACAGTCTGACGTCATGCAACGACAACCACACCGACAACCACACCGACAACCACACCGACAGCTAATGTAATGATTCCGGCGACATCTGCCGGCGTTGTTCTGCTTTCATCCATCCTATCTTATCCTCCGTGTTTAGCGCGTGCCTGTCATATTATTTTCAAATCGTGTTTTTGTATCGGGGTTGTGATGAGCAACGGTCGACAAGGATAACGGTGTTTACATTCTACAGAAACACGTCGCCAAATTACAACAAATGACTAACTGAATTCGTGAAAAAAAGAAAGAAAAAACGAATAAAATTGTTAAAAGAAAGTTTTTACATTCTGCTTAGTTTATTTTTTTATCGCTCGGTGAAAGAAAAACAAGAAAAACCTTTCTGGGACCGGAGTTAGCAGCGAGGTGAAAAATGAGACAGACGATTAAGATAAAGCTACAAAACATAGCATAAGCAGGAGATTGAAGAATGAGAAAGGTGGCTGGTGCGAGGGTGAAGGAAGGAACCAACTGTATACAGATTACAAACATCGAAAAAATAATCACGTGCTTCACGTTCGCACACACGTCAGGAAAGAAAGAAAAGGAAAAAATATCTACAATCACTTTCGTTCCCACAAAAATAAGCAGTTTCAAACAACAGAACAAAAAAAAAAAGGAAAGAGAAATGGTGTTTGGACTGGAGCCAATCGGCAGTGCAGTAACATGTAACACCCACCTACCCCCAATCTAATGTAAGTACCCGTCATTACGCGCCGCTATTACCGCGTCATCCGGTCCACTGGCATTTCAACTTCCTCTCGGCAAAGCTCGGGGACGAGAATTATAATGGAGTGGTTGGTTGGACCTTGGGTATGTTACAGTTGCAGCCAGTACACGGACAGATCCTATAGCACACCCTCCACCCGACAACTCCACCACCCGGCCTTCCTTTGTCTGTAGTCATCATCTCCCCATGCGGTCCCCTGTCCATGTTCCAATGGTTGTGTCTGCGTGTGGGAGAGACTGCGTTCGAATTTCGTCATGGCAGATGTCACCGTCCATCTTTTCCACGCCCACAGTCCAGGCGCATGTGGTTTTAATTAACCACCCCATTGTTTGTACGAACGGCGATGGTGTCCACCTGCAAAGTTCATTCGCGGAACCGACAACAACATCGACAACCGTGTGGGAGGCTGGCGGACAAGCTCGCCTGGATCGCATCACAGCAACTGAACCTGACAAGGCTACAGGAAGGAGGGGAAGAGGTTGAACCCTGAAGTCCAGGATGTTCCCAAGGATAACACGTGCAGCACGTGACCCATCGTCCCCAGCTGGGTCGTCTCCCTTACTAAACATCATGAAAGGACAAAGCTAAAGGCCCGAGCTGACGACTGCAACAACACGCTGGCTGATAAACGTACCCACATTTTATCTACGATTCTGGGTGGATTTTTATAACCTCCATGAACCCTAAATTCTCGTAATCATATTTAACATTTAGAAAGACCAGACCTCAACATCTGCAACACATTTTATACAGTAACAGCGGCATTCACGTGCCTAACCTCCGCCTTCCCTCCCTCGCCACAACCCGTCCAACAAAAATGGTGATAATGGCGACACAAAGAGGGTAAAGAGGGTACATATGATCCATAACTAGGTGGGTGAGTAACTTTTGTGGGAAATCCTCCCACAGGACTGAGAAAGACGAGGTTAGAGAGAGTTTATCACCACACGGTCTCTTAATGAAAACATATTTAACGAGCCATGAAGGAAAACTAAAGTTAAAAGTTCGCTTAAACTTCCCTAAATTAGACGTTTTTCACAAACTCTCACTCCAAAAAAATAAAACCCAAACCCGGGTAATTTAGAAGGAGGAACTAAACACCGAAGGGCGTGTAATGCCGAGGGTTATTCGAGTGCAGCATCTTCCATTGGCGCCGTTTCTCCAGTTAGCCATTTGCACTTTCAGACACTCCATCCTCCTCACAGCCTCGCTTTGAGATTCTGACCACTTATCAGCTGCTTTATGGTAAACGTTGCCGAAAATAGAAAGCCACGGGGTATGGGAGCCCCTCCACCTTCATCAAGACACGCAAAACATTTCTTCCTTCTCCAGTCTTCAAAGGAAATTTCTCCCGATAGACATCAGCAACAAAAAGCCTCTCAGATGATCCCCCTGACTCGATCCCCTCACAAGAAACTGTCGACAGTAAAATGGGATTTGAGGACGAATGTTAATTAAAGAAGGATTCTCGCTTTCGCTAAAACAAAATTAAAGAAGAGATTTAAAGAAAAGACATTGGACAAGCGACTGATTCATTCATTCCAAGGTAACATCGTCATTGAAGGATGGTCTGAGCCTCTGAACACGACGACAAAGTGCAGGGTGGACGAGGGAGAGAGGAGGGAGGGAAAAGAGAGTAACCGAGAGACAGCCAGACAGACATCCAGCCAGACAGATGTTTAGAATGGAAGAAGATGGCCAAACATAAGATGTCTCCTTTATTATTTGCTTCCTTCAGTTCTCGACTTCAATAAAATGTCGACAGTCTGAGGGTGTCTCGCTGCCTCCATAACTTAATGCCATCATCACAAAGCAGACAAGTGACTAATTACCAGCATACAAGGCTGCTGACCTCGCACAGACACACTGCCATCTCGAGACTCCGCGACTGAGCGAGATGTTAACGAGACACTAAGTACAGACACGCCATCAAAGTGCCGGGTAATGAGAATCAGTCTCGTGATGAGCGCCGGGTAGCGGGTATTAATGGCGACCAAGGAGATTGTAGGATGCACAGGAGGGGTTAACGGGAACAACTCTCGTCAGCATCACAACAAGAAAAAAAGTTATAAAAGTTGTGCGCTCAGGAGAAGGGAGGAAGGGGAGCAAACACACGGTTTGCTGGCAAATACTTGGAGAGACACGCGCAAGGCCAGGGAGATGGATGTAAATAATAATAAAAACTGTCCAGAAGCTACGTGCCCCGTGATTGTGCAACTGTCACACACTCCCATCCACCCATGCCTTGCTGACTTGCTGTAAGAGTTGTCTTTCTTATCCGCGAATACAAACTTCGTCAAATAAACAATCATGGCGCCGTAGTACACTAACTAGGTTTTTGAAAATTATTTTTTAAAATTCCAAGAAACAACAATTTAGCTTTAATCTAGACATTTTTACCATCACATGTAGTCTGGTGTTCAATCCTCTATCTACAACTCCGGGGTGGGTGGGTAGGAGTGTGTGGGGGAGGCCAAGGACTAAGCGCTGTGAATAGAGACGCTTCACACACAGGAAGAAGATCCCTCCGCTCGCTGCCGACGAGTAAACACGAATGATTAATCGAAGACGCTCGGCCTGATACCCCAGCACAAGCTTGTATTACTTAGCAAATATACGAAGCACCATTTGCATATCATGCAAGGCAGAGGCAGCCCCTATCGGCCGAGCATCCTCCCCATGGCGGGTGTCTTCAGCAAGGCTTGAGTCATGGGTGTAATCTAGATGTCTCTCGGCCAACCCCCATATGTTTCTACCAATCTCTCCCTCTTCCTCCGACACTTTCTCTCTATTTTTTCCTTAACTCACCCCATAACTGCCAGCAGTTAAACCTCCAGGCTCTCACCACCAAGTTTCTCTTCCCCTCCAGTCCCTCCCTGCTGATGCAAGGGTCTCTTAATGAGTTTCTAAATCATCTAGAATCAATGCATCTGCAACTGGATACGAATGTTTGCACGAGCATGATAATTGTTGTGTGTAACACAGTCTGTCCACGGGGACTTCATCATGGTTCGGCTCCTTTACAAAATATTCACCGAGTCCCTGCCACCCACACACACATCCACAATGTATGTCTGCTCCACGTGGACCTCCTTAAACCCTCCATCGGGTTTCTCAACGGTTTAGACTTTCAAAATAATCATCTCGGCGAAAACTGTTCGCAAGTCGTTTGCATGTTTTGTGACCTCAATGAAGGCCTCTGGACGACTTACAATATTTTACTGTCAAATGTCTGCTAACAACAGGTCCTGGCAAACATTTGCCAACTGACCAACTTTCCCTGATCGGAAATGGGGTGTGAGGGTGGACCACAGCGAAAAGGTTACACTGATCATCACAGGACAGTTTGTTTTCGTATTCAAATGAGGAAAAATAATGTTAGTGAAGAGTGGGGTGGGATAACAAACTGAAACACTGATCAACAAGTAGTCAAACACTGAAAACAAAGTAACACGTGGTCGGTACAAGGCAGGAGACAATACTTTAAACAGATGCAGTTGGAGAGTAAGACCAAAAAAAAAAAGAAAAAAAAAGTGTAAATAAAGAAAGACCAGGAAAGAAAGAAAAATTCAGTACAAATCACAAAGAAAGAAAGCATGTCCTATATTAAGTAAATAATTACAATCAAGATGGCTGTCAAATGAGACACACATCGAATGAAAAGGAAGCAAGCCCGAGGACAAGAATGAACCTACCAAGTAGCTGTCCGACAGCTCGGTACTGTCGAGGTCGCAAAGCATTTCATAATCACATAAAGACTCCTTGTCGGCCTTCTCCTCCGTGTCTTTGTTGCTCATCGTGACAGCCACAATCGGTAACCTCCCCTTTGGGCCCTTCTCGACTTTCTAGTTCGACACTTCGACTCCAGGCGGTTGGTTGCACGTCCCACCCGAACGCCTGAACTTTTCCGAATGTGGGACACGGAGATCGAATCTCTGCTGGCGAACTGCTACTTCACTTCCAAACGAAGAGGCATGAGGACTTGGAGAAAACAAGACACGGTCATGATGGACTTCGAACGCAGCACATTCTACCTGCACACCCGTATGTGAAATCACGAGACTTTAGTTGTCCACCCGCACAGTCGTCTGTCTCCGTTCGTCATGTCGTCACAATGACCTCTGACTTTTGTTGTCTGGGGGTGACTTCTGTGCACTAACCCCTCGTCCAAACATCTCAAGGGAAAGATCCCTGATCACGTGTGTCCAAGTCTCGACAAAGTCACGCAACCCGAGATGTCCTGTTAAGTCCACGTAGTTTCCTTCTCTCGTTTGTTTTTGTTTTCCTCGCCTGTCCGCTCCCACGCCGCTTACGTCACACCGGAAAAACTCCGAAGGCCGCCGAAGTGGAAACGTCTTGAGGACAACCCTACTCCATCATCGTCTGCTCCCATCGCCCCTTGCGCGAGCGGCGGAGCGCGAGCTCACTTTTCGCCTTGTCTCCCCCTTTTGCTCACAACCGATAGGCGGCGGGATCGAAGCGTCTTCCTGCCAATCGCCGCGCGGGCCCAGCAGCTCGCCTCGCGCATGACGTCACAGCGGCGTCACCCGACACAACAGCAGCAGCAGCCCGTCGCCAGCGGCGGGAGGATGCCGCGCGGCATCGCCAGGACTCGAGGACGGACTCGAGAGGGCATCAGTCCCGCCCGCCCCGCCATCAACTACCGATGTCCCCCCGCACTTAGGGTCCTCTCTCCTCCTCCTCCCACCGAGGCTTGACGATTCCAGAAAAATTCCCACGGCGCCACAGGTGTTTTGTCGGGATGCTCGGCCGACTCGGCAATGGAAGATGGGGAACCTCGCCTGCGAAAGCGCGCGCACAGCAAAAGCTCAGCGGACCAAGAGAAATGCTGCTTGACTCCTGCTCAAAGCAGCCATCACTTTCCGTACACAACCGCATAAATCCTGAAGCATGATGGAATCAAAGTTCCCCCCACTACTCCTCCCCAAAAGGACGGGGCAGGAGGGAGAGAATCGTAGAAAAAAACACTCGCTTACATTTTTATCCTGGCCTACTTTGTGGTTAGGTATGGATGCTGGCCACTGCGCGCGCAGTCGGAGGTGGTGGTGATGGAGGAGGGGAGGAGGAGAAAAAGAGTGAGGAGCGAGCGGGATGTGTGAGGGAGGGGCAGGGGTAGCTGTATTGCGTGCCACGGTCGCGTGCTGGCTTCACGGAGGGGCTGCCCTCCCTGGCCTGGCCTCAGCCTGACGCCGTCCATCCCGCACTCGAGGAACCACCGGCGGAGGTGCGTTGCCTGAGCTCAGCAAGATGCGGGCGAGGTAGCTAGGTGTCCCATACGCGACAAGGTAAATCGCTTGCATACGAGGATGCTTTGAACATGATAAACAGCTTTTCGTTTTGTCGAACTTTAAAAAAAAGTTGTTACTAACTGTGAAAAATGCACAGACACGAATTGACACTTGTTCCATTCGTTACTAGGGTCTAATAGTTCAGCGACTAATACCAACTGATATCATCATCAACAACGATGACAACTGCCAGAAAGAAGACGGCGATGAACGAACTCCAAGCTGCAGACCAGCTGATGACCCCTGCCATCAGTCTGAACCCATCCGCCGCCATGCCGGCTGCATACGACACTCACTCCCACGCCATGTTGTGATTGGTGCACGCAACACCGGCATCCAGTTCCCACCCCCAGTAACAGACACAACCTCCCTGCTCACCTCCGCACTCCCCAACTACTCGTGCTCGATCCCCCATCCCCGCTACCATACACCTTCACAGAATGATTCGTAGCATCGTGGCCCCAGCATGGATACCCAAACATCCGGGCTCTTCCTCTCATCGCTTCATATGGACTGGTTGTGCTCAAAGATCGGAAACTGTTGTCTCCATTCGAGTCAACAGCTGTTCTGGAACATTTTGTTAAAGCTGATCGTAAGAACATTGTTTGCTGATCTGGCAAACAAACAAACAATAAACAAACAAACAAACAAAGTCTCTGTTGATGGCCGCTTTGGTCAGAACGTCTCCGGTGGAGGCGCAACCATCAAGAATTGTCGAGATGACAAGCTGCACCATGTAACCTCCGCTAACGAAACCAACCAAGATTAGCGAGGCAAGGGAAAGGGCAAAGGCTGGCAATGCCCACCCCACGAGTGTACACCCCAGGCGGCATGACACATTAAGATAAACAAAGGGCAAGCAACTCCCAACCTACCCAGCATCCAACACGAGAACATTAGGCTACCAGCCACCCCATTCCGCACAGGGGCCACTCCACTTGCTGCATCAAATTTTTGCCACCGATGCTGCAGGAACGAGCGGGTGGCCCTTGACCAGAGGGCTGCAGTCGGTGGGAGGAAGTCGGCAGTTAGCAGCAGGCGGGGTGGCCCGGGACTGGAAGGGGTGGCCCTCGTGGGACACACAACGACCCCGCGCTTATCAAGACGGGCAGATTGTGATGGCACGAGCTCTGCCTGTTAGCAGAGGGTCTCAATGTATATACACACAGACTCCCAGCTGTCAGCTCCACGATGGATTTCAGCTGAAGTACCCTTAAACCGCTGGGTATGATGGGAGGTCGTCTGAAGAGGGGAGATTACTCCTACTAGCATTAATAATCCTGCTGGTCCTTGTGTACACGCGGGTGGGTCGCTCTTAATGTTCTTTGGTTTCTCGTAAGAGCAAACTCTAACAAATGATGGGTTGTTTACATAAGTTGTTTACAACTTCCTGTCATGAGATCGACCAACGGTCTTGTCTGTTGGCGGATGTGACGACATCTGACAACCGTTTAAACATTACCGCGGATGTAACGACTTGTCTTCATCAGTCTGACAGCATGTCTTCAAGACAGAGGGTCTTACATTTGCTACCTGCAGACATCTGCGACAGGAATCCCGGATGTATGGGAATTTCGTGATGAGTTATCGACCTTTATTGGCTGGACAGAGCAGGGTTGTTTCCCCTGAAGGACAGCTCATTCATCTCTGTTCAAGACGGAGCTATCACATTCAATTATTTTGGATAATAAGGCTAACTTGACGGATGTCCTCGCACTGAAACTCAGAGGGTTAAAAGTGAAAGATTTTTTTCTCTCCATCCTTTCCATTCGAGGTATTGCGAACCTGCTTTCACTCTCTACTCATCGCGGCTGTGCACCATCCTCGCTAGAGAATGTTCCAGAAGGAAGCTGTGGGCTTGGGAAGGATAAGTTGTGGTAACACTGGTGTCCTAAGCAGTCCCACGGCCAGGTAAAGGTGTGTCAGGGATGCAGAAGATAGTTTAAATGTCTGGAGCCAGCAGCACAACGAACTTTATGTCTCTTCCTCTCTCTTCCTCCCTCGACACACCTCAGCGCCCTCGCACCTTAACACCCGACAACACTTCCCTCGGACAATAATTAAAACGATTCCTCAGCATCTTACTACAACATAATTAGACATTTAATTACCCAAAACTTACGATTTTAAATAAAGATTACCTAACTTTACTCAAGGTTCATTAGTGCACTGTACTTGGATTACACCTGTAAACAATCCCACTTTCGTTATATTCCCGGATGTATATGGACTGTAAGTGTTCCCCGGGGAGTTGGGGAAGAGATGAGATGAAGGAAGAAGGTATTTGTGACGCAAATCAAGCCGAGAAAGACGAAGACTGTGTGTGGTAAATGTCAGCACACAACCCTGTTGTGGACTTATCTGCTGGAATCTTTACCTGGGTGCTGCTGACACACGGAGGTGTAGCCGGGAGGATTAGATCAGTCAGATTTATCTTTGTCTATCGGGATTGATTAGATATGTCTCAAGGTTCCTGTAAGGTAAGAAAAAATACATCCCTGTAATGTACGATTTAACTTTTATTTATAGCCGCCTATGCTCCGTTAAGCTGGCGGACGTTTTTCGTTTGAAATAATGACGGAGAGATAAGAAACACGGGGATGCTGTAGCTCCCTGCCAACACCATACACAGGACTTGACTTGCACAAATAACCTCGCGCACCAGCCTCCACACACACAGAAAGACATCCATCCACATACACAAGCACCAACATACACACACACAGACACACAAACATCCTTTCACAGATGCAAGAGTTTGATCATCTCCCTCCCCAACGCCATGTTGTCTGATCCCACAAAGAAAAAAAAACCCAATAGGTACTTTGTTTTTTTCCAAGGATTGCAGTAATAATAATAACTGGAGGTTGGCATGTGAACCGAGAGCGACAAGATGTTCGAAACCCTACGAAAGATCGGGATCGAGTGCTGGACACCATCAGGAGTCACATACTCATCCATTACCGAGGCGGGCCCGAGGTCAGCCAGAGCAATACCTACGTTCAGTTTACGTCATCACGTTAACGTCCTTCTGCATCTGCCGCCGCCATCTTTCGTGGTGAGTCTTTGCCCTGTGGCAACATGAGAAATTCAAGGAAAAGCTCTTGTTTACAAACTTATAAAGAAGTGCCCACACCCCGCAGATGTTATTCCACCCCTGGAGTCGCAGTTATAAAAGCAATGACAAGGGTGCCCTCGGATAACATAACATGAAGTAGTGTCCGCGGGGTCTGGGGTCACTTATGAAACAAAACACTTTTCCCCATAATTCCCTATTTTTACCCTGGGGAAACGACTTACCCTCGCTGGGTAACTACGACACAGGAGTCTGTTTGTTAAAACCGACATGGCAGGGTCCTCTTACCGCGGGAAAAACAACGACAACCGTAAGGACGGGGCTACTTCTCTCTCTCCTACCCCCTTCTCCTCCACTTTTCCTCCTCTCTGTATGTGATGAGAGGAACCGTCGATGTAATGATTCTGTAATACCACGCAGATGGGTG
Source organism: Pomacea canaliculata (assembly GCF_003073045.1). NCBI lineage: Eukaryota > Metazoa > Mollusca > Gastropoda > Architaenioglossa > Ampullariidae > Pomacea > Pomacea canaliculata. The sequence continues at coordinate 27,815,178 of NC_037595.1, read as the reverse complement.
GCACTTGGCGAGGATGGAGGACGGCTTCCAATGAGTTTTGTACATGCGAGCCAGGAGCAGACAAAGGTGAGCGCATTACCGATAATGAGTCTTGTACATGCCAACCAGGGGCAGACAAAGGTGAGCTCATTACCGATAATTCGATGTCTAGTCCGCGAGCTTAGACGAGGGCGCAGTCAGTGACGTGCTGCAAGATGAATATCTCCAGGTTATTTGTCGAGCCGCGAAAACTGCTGTGTCTGGCACTGGCCTCCCCTCCTTTATTCTGCCATCAGTTGTCGGGGTCATAGCACGTAGCAAAAATCCACTCCGACTCTCACCTCCTCCCTTCTCCCTCCCATTCCACCTTGAACCCTCCCCCTTAACCCCGCCAACTCTCCCCTCTGACGAATTTCGTTGACTACTGAATTACAGCTGGTTTATGTTCGCCACATTTATCAGTGTCAAGATTTATAAAAGATTATGAATTATGTAATACCGGCGGAGTAGTCAAACCCACTAAAACTTTTTCACTGGTAGAAGAGGGGAACAGTTCTCGGTACACGAAGGTCCTCGTCGGGAGGGGAAAGGGAGGAGGGGCGGGTAAGATCGAAAGGAGGGATGGGATGGTGGTGTATGGACGCCGCAAAGGCTCGGTTGTGGTGAGAGGCCCACAACAGCTCGGATAACAGTCCTGCATCCTCAGCAGCAATGCAGACGACAATATATCGAGCCTACACATACATTACATCATGTGGAACAGATCTGAGTAACACAAAACGTAAACAAACAACTGGACAAATATTTAGCTGCCATCGTCACGTGACATCACCCCTCCTCCTGCAGTCCAGTTCGCATCTCTGGCATCACAGTAACCGACACGATGCTCGTCCACACATCAAAGAAACCTCCCGCCCAGACTCCCGCTGGAAAGCAGCAGGGGACATAACTCCGGCTCTTCCACGCCCCCTACACCCAATGCACCCCCAACCACACCCCTTCGCTGATAAGATGCGACTCGTGAACCTACACCGACGCCGGCTGACTGTAGCCGTGCAGGGTACCCGGCGGTCACAAGATGCACCGGTCGCCACCCGGCAACTCCAGCTGCGGCGAGGTCAAAGGTCGCTTTCACGCTCCGCCGCGCTCTCAGCAGTGTTTACACTCGGGTGCGTCGGTAGTTTTACTCTCTGATCTGAAAAGCGGATGTACGCGATTCGCACGAGCTGCTTTCTCGCGCATGACCACGTACATCGCCGACGACATGAAATAAATAAACAAACAAGAACGTAAATAAATTTTCGACGCATCTTTAAAAACAAAAAATCTCGCGAGTTAAATGTAATCTCAGACGCGCTCCAGTCGAGAGCTTGGCAACAAGTTAGCAATCAACGGTTAACTACCGCCACAGACACAACCGCCCCGAGTTCCTGTTCTTCACGTGGAATTTTCCCATCTGTTCTGTTGAGCTACTCCACCCGGACCCCACCCCCACCACCCGGTTGGAAACGCAGGAGGAGGGCGCTGTCTCTTCACTACAGAGATCTTCTCACGCGGGACATCGAGAGGTTGGGAGGTGTGTGGAGGCATGGAACAACTTCAGACTTTATCCCCATCCTTCTCTCCTTCCTTCCCCAACCCGTGTGAGCTGTAGGCTGGGGGTTCGGGGTGGTCGCACTTGTCAATGGGATGTCGATGAAATCTCATCTGAAGCCGACGAGATCCATCGCAAGAGTTCTCAATTATCGGTGGCCACCGTTTCATCGCATTTGTTAACCTCTGACGTCACTGCAGTCTGACGTTACGGTACATCTGACGTCACCGTCATCCCTTCCCGGCGCACCTCTTCCCACGTCACGCAAACGGTCTATTTTCCGTCATCAAGGCCTCCAACCGCCGCGTTAAAATTTCCTGCGGATGCCTTGCTTCCAACAAGCAGAACGGATGTGTATTACATCGACCTAATATTTACACGCGTCTCTCCCCTCCTTCCTTCCTCATCGCTTCCCTCCTTCCCCTACCATCCTCCCCTCACCTCACTGCCTCCCCACCTCCTCACTCACACCCTGCGCGTGCTACAGTCCGCGAGCTCGTGGCGAAATGACGATGTTGGATGCTGGGAGGAGCAGCAGGACCCAGACCCAAGGAACATCCTCCTGGTTTCCCTCCTTCTTAGCAAAATACTTCAGGGTTCGCGTCTGCTATCGGCAAGATGGCGCCCGAGATGCTATCGCCGTTTTCACAGATTGCCTGCTTTCTCACGCAAGTGGAACCGACATGCGGGGAGGACATGGCATGTTAATGGCTGTATTAAAAACGAAAATAGGCAGGTGAGCGCTCCCCGGGAGGACAAATATAATTCCATAAGAAAATAAGCGCTCCGCAATAAAACAAATAAAAATAAATAAAAATTAAAGTAAACAGATACCCGAGACACGAATCAGGCCTCCTGCTGCTACCTCGTTCTCCACGGTCAAACGAAAAATGAATATTTATGAGATGTCATTGAGGTTTGAGTGCACGTGCGAATCGTGTGGTGAGGTCCAGATTCGATAGATCGCGAGAAAAGCTTCTGCGCATGTCTGCCACAATGGCATTCAAATATTTTCGTTTTTTTTTTCTCCCTCTCTCTCTCCGGCTCTGCTCCATCTTTGAGACAGAGGAATGGCAGAACAACCAACCAATATAAAATTTTTATTATAAATATTATAATCATTATAAAAGATATTTGACAAAATGATAATGAGATCTTTCACGCGTACATCCTCGGTGAAGAACAAAATAATATCATTAGCATTGTCGTCGCCAGCATCATCATCGTCGTCGTCATCATTCCTGGAATATTAATGGAAGTACTACTTGGAGAAGGCTGGTATCAGACATCAACAGGGAGTGAACGCAATGAAGTCAACAGAAGCTGTGAGAGTTTCATCTTCGCTGATGTACATCTTCATCTACACCCGTATAAACAGTGGTCGTTACCCTTGGAAACAATAATACCCCTTTCCTCCATCCCTCCCACGGTCGAAGCGGCTGAGACCACAAAAAGTGAGTGACCGTGTGGAAATATAAAATAGCAGTCTGAGAGAGAGAGAAAGTAGTTGAGGCAGTATCGTCAGGCGCACCCCATATCCCGCACCCCGGGTGCACCTGCTTCGTCGCAGAAACGCTATCGTGTCTTCTTATCAACACCAGGCCCCGCGGGGAAAGCAGCCCTTGCCCACTCCTCCCTGTACCCGAGGACTTTTATGGCCGGCCCCTATCGTTATATCAAAGGCTCTGGCGCGATTCATCATATTTCTCGTGTTTTCTCGACACACACCACCCCCGACCCCACCCCAGCCCATCGTTCCTTCCCCTCTTTTTCAGTGCTTCACCCGTATACCTCCCAGCCCCTTCCACTTCTTCCCTACCTCTTCGCCCAAAAGATTTTTTTTCATGAGGTAGCCAGGGCTCTTGCCTGCTTCCATCTCCTCCTGCCTTCTCACAGGTGTATCTCACGCCGGCACGTGACACCTTGACCCACGCATGGCAGGTGAAAAGATAGGGTGGCAGTTATTAAAATCTGGGGGAAATGCCTTCTGTGCGCATGCGCCTCGTGGACCAGAAGTGACGTCATACAAACCAGGATGTAGCCCCATCATTATTCACTTGTTATGCAGTAGATGATGGACACGACGAAGAAATGAAATAACTTTGAAAACAATTTGAACGGTTAACCTGTAAAGGATGCAGGTGCAACAGAACTATTTTTAAACTGTTTGTTTATACAGGACCTGTCGCTAAGAAACAAACAAACAAGTCGACATCTTTTCTGCCTGATGTGTCGGGTACTCGAAGAAGCTCGAGAAATGCTGACTGAACCCCTTTCCCCACCCGACCACCACCACCACCCCACAAAGCCAGGTTCCCGATGTGTGATGAAGATGGCCGCAAGCAGCACGCAAAAAGAAATAAAATCGCATCTTGAGGTGATGAGGACAGCGATTATGTTCTCCGCAATGCCCTCGGATGATAAAGCCTATTTCCATCCCAGCACTTCATCGCCGCCATCTTCCCGTGCAAAGGACGGCACGAGACACGTGATTATGGTCAATTATACGCCACGCAGCACGCGCAATATTACCGACTGACGTGTTTATCGGGTGGAGGTAGGGAAGCAGGGAGGTGGCAATGGTTCAAGGATGGAGGGAGGAAGCATGACTGGTGGAACGTCAGCCTGATGCCCACGCGCCAGTCTCGTGCACTCCATCGCCAAAGGGAAGAAAAACCGAGGGTAAGCTTATTTTCAAAGTTGCGAGTTTATGTTTATAATTACAAAATTCTGAGTGAAAACATTACAAGCCATTGAACATCGCAATTTCACCTCAGTTTGAAAAAAAAAAAATAAGTTCAAGATCTTACTCCCGTGACGTCACAGATGTAGGCATCAACAACAGCCTCGCTGCCCAGCTTACCCGGATAAGGCGAAGGTCGCCTGCGCGCATGACGGAAGTTGGTTTGAAGGATTAGTCAAGAGTTATCTGCGCCTTCCACGTCTCTCGGGTAGTAAAGCTTCTCAGGGATTTATGAAATTTAAGCTCTTCCTACAGAAACCTCACACAATAATGGGAATTTATTAACACGAATTTCTCAGTCTCCATTCACAGGGAGGAGACAGTAAGCAGAGACCCCTGTGGGATGGAGGGGCAGACACCGGGAACCTTTTGGGTCCCACAGGGAGAACAGATTTGGCCATGGCTGCTTCTTTGACGACTGATTAAAAACGACCTGTTGTGATGTCTGTCTCTGGCTTCCATCTTACTTTTGTCTCTCTCTCTCCTCTGACCCTCACCTCTGAGCTCTCCTACCTCTACCTCTACTCTTGTCTCATATGTAAAATGTATTCATTGCAGAAAATAAAACTGTGTGTGGAAACAATCACAAGTAGGTTTTGTGAAGCATCTTGTGCTTGGCTTTGATTGGGAAGCAGCGCCATGTAAGTTGTATTATTATTGTTATTATTAGTTTGTAAACAGAAACCTTGATTTATGTCTTCCGTGTTTTGAAGCACCGTGCTTCCTGCTGCTGTTTCCTACAACAAGCGGCTCCTTTCATCGGAAGAGAGAACTAATCACTTGTCAGAACTGAGGATGAAAACAACGTAACAACCGCATCAAAAGAATAGCTCCACGCGCAATCTGCACGCGCGTATGCCAGCGCGCTCTTTCATCTCAGTTTGTACAGTGCGCTCACACTCGGCACACGTCACGTGGACCGCCACTGCAACCTCATCCTCCTCTCCTCTTCCTTCTTTCCTTCTTTCCCCTCCTCATCCTCCTCAGCAGCTACCAGATACACGTCACGATGCCAGACCGCAGTGGACGATCTGCATCCAAGTTCAGTCACAGTGAACGAGAAGTGAAGCGAGGCTTGCTGGGTCACGTGACAAGAATGGGAAAGGATCGTTAAAACGCAACGGTGGCAATCGATCATCGTCAGATCTGATCCATGGATGAGATGGGGTCCGGACATGCAGCTAGACCCGTCATGCCACTCTAGTCGCGGCGTAGGTCCAGACAGCGGACCACCCCTCGTCATGTCACTTCTGCCACCTCTTCATCTTCTGTGGTAAAATGGCCGAGCTCCCTGTGTAAAGGCCGACTCACACGCTGCGACACTTACAAAATATACACGTGTTGTAATGTGGAGGTAATAAAAATAACCTACTCTCGTCCATTACTGTGACTTACTCGTGCGGTCTGCTCATGTCAGGGAAACCCTTACACAGAATAAAACATCATCTATGCTTTGCAAGCCTTGGTGGAAAAACTCGCAAATTCCGCAAAATTCGGTTTATTGCCCGTGTAAATCGCCCTTTTAAAGTTATGCCCCTTTCAACCCAGTTAGAACCACAGAACAGATCCTCCTCGCCCCTAAAAAAACAAATAAATAAATACACAAATAATAGAAAAATTTCCCCCATGAGCGTTTGTTTTTTGACTGATTTACTAAACTCATGTTATCCTTTTTAGAACTTTATGAAAGTCAAACGCGTGTAACAGAGACAAAAATAAAGAACAGCGGAAACATTAAAAAAAGAGTAAGCGAGGGGTGGAGATAGGGGTAAGGAAGATGTAAAGACATGTACAACCATGGCGAGAAGGAGCTCTCCTTCTGTTTGGAGTCTACGCTCGACTGGACGCCCTCGACTGAACATCTCAGCACGAAGACGCAGGTCTGGTCGCCATGTTGCCGGCACCACTGTGACGTGTACTATCAGCATGGCTGTCGCTATGATGAATCACCTGACAGTTCCTGCAGATTAACATACTTCAAGAAAACGCAAAATCGTGGAAATGATACGATGTTTGGGTGATAAATCTCTCCCCAAAATCAAAAACAAATCTCGGCCTCTGAGAAGTGCGGCGATAAGTAAATTTCGTGCAGATACTTGTTTTTCTTAATAAATGATTTACTGACAGTATTTCAGATTAACATCATTCGACAGAAAAAAATGTGGAAAAATAATGTTCCATTATCTCCGTCAACAGCTGCTACCGGGATGGCACTACGATATGATACCCGGGGTGACTAGCAGTGTCTTCTTTCTGACCTGCGCCATGAGACGATAGCCAGTTCTCACAGCTTGCGACAAGCTTTGTCGTATAAGGGCGAGAAAGAAGAAAGCAGAGAGTCTCGGAACTTTATTTCTCACGTTCTACCCACGATGCTATCTCACCCTGTGTGAGTCAGTGTTCCGACTGAGGTGTACATCACACGAACCAATGTTTCAGATGTCACGTGTCCAGACGGAAGGACAAGAGGCTCGCGCTTGATGATGGCCATGTCCGACCTCGGGGGAACGACAGCCATGTCGGTGCCGAGGGAGGTGTTAATACAGAACAAGATGTCGAGATGACTTACGGGAGGAGGAGGACGGAGGCTGCAGCTGCGGGAAAACAAGTCTGCCTCGGCCTGCAGGTGTTGCAGACAGGACGGGGGAAATGTCAGGCATACATGCACGCGCGGCGCTGGTGTTGAAGAATCCACCGAGGGTTTGTCTGGCTGTACAGTCGCCAGGTCTGAGATCAACAAAAGAAAAGAGGCAAAACTCGCGACAGGTATCAAGTGTGTGCACGTGTGAGCGCAGCTTTAGAGTGGCAACTGTCAGAGGTCGCATCTTAGGCAGGGTAAACCATTTTTTCTCTTTCTAAACCCTCCCTCGCTCTCTCTCTCTCACATACTCACACATGTATATACACCGGCACTTGTCATACTCATTCCTTTACTCAGCATCTCCTGGCCTCTCGCTGTGATGAGGCAACAGACCAGCCTCTCGAGACCCAATTCCTCTTCCTGTGGCACCCGTAATCTGTCTTCTATGGCCGTGTGTCAAAACACTTAACACAGGTCGGGTGGCGCGTTTGTTTCGGAAAAAGGTTTCGCGGAACCAGACGGGGGCGGACACTACATACAAATAATTTTTTTTTTTCATATTTTACTTTTTTTTAACCTCTGATTTTCCTCTTCTCCAACTCCCCAGCTCCACCCCCATCTCATCCTGTTTCCTGCGCTTCTTCGGTGCGCAAGCATAAATGACCGAGATGACCTATTGACCTCAAACATGTCTTGATCTTAAAGAACTAGTGAGGTACAATGCTTTTATTCTATTTGTCAAAAGCTTCTATGTCACCAAAATTTGGGTGAATAACCCTCTTCAATTCTCAAACTTTATCCACCTACTATAAAAAAAATTGCACATTGCTGGAACTTTGATAACGAGTCAGAGGACGGGTAAGCAAGTTGAAAATTATGTTTGCGCTTGTTAACAGAAATAAAAGATATAATAATCTCTTCAAAGAACGGCTTCTAAGTCTGCGTTTTGTCTCGATGATTGTTCGCCCTCACGCGCCCCATAAAATACAAAAATAAAAAATAATTAAAAAAAATTCACGGATAGAAGGCTTCTCCTTGATTTTAACTGCGAGAGAATTTCTTTTCGTCTTCATTTTTATGGTGGATGATCTGATGGCCTGTTTCCCTTTCTCCACTCAGTGTTCCCCCAGCAATCTCAGATGTTAGGAAACTTCATGTACACGTGTGTGTGTGAGAGAGAGGAGGAGAGAAAGAGAGACAAAGAGAGGAGCAAAGTCAGAGAGACAGGGAGGCGGCTGAAGTCCACATCATCGCGACCAGAAGATGCTGCGAGGCTGAGAGAAAAATGTGAAATCAGATATCCTCCAGCCAACACCAACAAAAAGCTTCTTTCTTACATATCTTCCTATCTCTCGCTTGTTCACTCTTCTGACCATCTTGGGGTCAGCCATGTCGACAGACGAGAGGAGGATGGAAGAAGAGTGAAGCCAGCAATGTCATATCTCCACAGATGTCCTCGATGTGGTTGAACGGGTGCGAAAGACCTCCTGAGGAGGACACCACCCCAGGTACATACACATACCTGTGGCGCTTCGTCAACATCCTTGTACAAATCTCAACCTGACTCTCCAGCCATCCACCCTCACATTCATACACCCCACCCCGTTACCTCGTCTTCCTTCAAACATCTTGTTATCTCTTTCTTTCAAGCCTCCGATGTCAAGTGTGTCGGTGTGTTTGCGTGCGTGTCCGTGTGTAAAAAAGACAGAAAGTGTGACTGTGGACACGAGCTGCTAATCGTGCCACATCTTAATTAATCAGTAACGGATTGCAGTGTCTGATTAACCCTTTCCCTTTCTTTCGTCGAGGGTTCGTCATTCCGCGTGACGCTCGTGAAGCGAGGCGACAAGTGACGTACTGCACTGCACTGCACGATTCATTAACACTTTGAACTGTGGGTCCCCACCCTCCGAACCACCACATCCGATAATCCCATCGCATCTTTCCTCTTTTCTTTTTTTAACATCCGGTCTGAAGACCCGATAACTCTTCCTGTTTTTACATCCAGCCGATGACACGCAGCCAAACGCCAAGAAACAAGCCGAGCATTAATTATGCACAGCCTGTGACATCACACTAGACCATGGGAAAGGGCAGCCACGAGACATGAAACCGATCCAGACAAGAAAAAGTTTGTGTCGGGGTGAGGCGGGAGTCGAGCCGGGTGGAGGAGGAGATTGGCAAAGATGAAGAAAGAAGGTAAAAAGTTTTTCCATCTCGAAGCTCTGGTGGGGAGGGTGTGCGCACACATCACGCGCATCACGTGCACGTCACACAGCGTGAAGGCACCGCGCGTGCAGGAGGATGAGGAGGAGGAGGAATAACTGCGCTGGAGGCGAGTTTTCAATTAAAGAGACATTTATCATGGAGAAGGTAAGCGAGGCGGCTCAAGCCATCTTCTGTGGATGTGGACGGCCAAAGTGATTCTGCGAGGCCTCGCCTCGAGATGCTGCAGCTGCTGCCGCCATAACGCGAGCACAGGTCGAAGATGTTAATGAAAGAAAAACAGTGTTATGACATCGTCTCTCTCTCCCCCTCCCCCTACAAACCCTTTTCTTCTCAACACGCGCACCGCCCGCGCCTTCCTCTGCCTCATCGTCTGTGAGAACAAAAGCAAGGACGAAAGTTTTGTCTGAGAGAGAGAGAGCAAAAGTCGGGAGGCTGTAAGCACAGAACAAAAAAAAATGCTAAAAATAAAAGTGGTCACCAAAAACAAAAAACAAAAAAAGATAACTAAGGGACAGAAAGAAAAATAAACAAGCAAGAAAACTGTTGGTGCTTATCTCATTGACGCACCGTCATCCTACTTCTCACCCTCCCAGACACTCCAGCCTTGAAGTCTCCCCACAGCTGACACCCTTCACTGTCATTCCTCACACCCGATCCTAACTTTCTGTCTATTTTTTTGTTGTGAAGATAGCAACACATCTGCCGTCACCCTCCACCATCCACCCCGGTACCCTAGTAAAGCTGTCTGGCGTTATCGACGTTTTGTTTACAGGTCGCACCCTACACCAGCAGGCGACAAGATCTGTGGATCGCTTACCAGGCCACCAGGCGATGACAGGCCCCCCGGGGGGTCACCGCTCGTGACCCGTGTCACGTGCCCGCGGCGGACTGTCACGGTCGCTTGGATCCGTGATAAGATCGACATGGAGGTCAGCGACCAGCGATGAAGCTAAGACTTGTCAGGATCCAAAATAGGGTGGGCGCCACAGTCCGCTGGTCGGGTGTCGGCTATTTTTAGCTGCCACCCACAAAAAAAAAGAGGGGAGACTGGGTGAGGGCAACCGGAAGTCAAGTCTTTCGGCGCAAGCTCAATGACGATCATGAGGTACGTGCAGTGAGGCTGCAGCGATGTAAACCCTGAACTTAATTGACACAACCAATGAAAAAACTGAAAACAGCTTATTCCTCTCATCCACTCTTTCCATCTTGTCGCGACTCTTCCTCCCACACACCTTGTTGGTTGACAGGGGAGATAATTCTTTTTACTGGGTTATGGGCAATAATGATCCGAATGGCCACGAACCACTTACAGGCAAGTATACATAAAATCCATACAGCTATTCCCAACTTTTTGTTTCTCCGTCAGTTTTAGAAACGCTAAAGATTTCTTTCTCTCTGTGTTCTTCATTCCTGTCGCTGAAAAAATAAAGAATCTTTAATGGAAGCCACCTCGTGTCTTGCCGACATTCCTGTAACGCCTGTAAAATGTCAACGCTCCTCCCCTGCAAAGATTTAAATCTCGACAACAGTCTTGCTCGAGTTACCCAGAAGGTTAGCGCCGTGTGAACCGAAAGGTCAAAGGACGACCGCAAACTGCGTCCGTCCGCACGTGATGATGACTCTCGACTGAGCGTGGCGGACGGCCCACGTGACGGCTCACGCGCAGTCACGTGGTCTGTTTGCTGTCAAAATAGCGATCCAAGTTCTGCAATGAGGCTGCTGGTGAATCTTTGCAAATGGTCTGAGATTTCTCTTCGACTGACAAAAGCCAGGGCGTGGATGAGATGAAGAGGCGGGGAGTCAAGATGGCCGTCAACACATGGAAATGAGGCTTGTTTGTATGCAGTCCTTTCCTGTTGTCGTATTCACAGATCGTCGAGTGAAGAAGGGGGAGGGGAGGAAGCCAGGTGGGAGGGGAGTGAAAGATGAGGACGCAAATGAGATCGCACTTGCGTCGACGGAACCGGCGACCCCAAAAAACAGCGGAAATGACGTGTTGGCTTAAAGTGCGCATGACACCCGAGAGAGAGAGAGACAATTGCTGTGGTCGATAGACACACGTCGGTTTATTCCAGTAGAGGGAGACCAAAAATAAAATAAAATTGTCGGGCTATTCTATGAGGCAGTAAAGATGAACGAATGAAGAAATAAATAGGAATGACAGAACTAAGCAGTGCAGTGAGAGGGAGGAGGGAGAAATAAACCTGGTGATCATAGCTATACTCCAGGACCATCGACAGATGAGAACCAGAAACATGAATTGGGAAATAGATTGTGATGACACCCACACCTTCTCACAAAACTCATCACCACTCTCGTCAGCTTACAGGTGTAGGAGAGTGAGTGAGTTCACGCCGATTTCAGCAGTGTGACACCTCGACAGCACAACAACAACTGACCATTCCCGCTAAGCCACCCTGAACTCCACTGCTAAAAAATCAGATTACATCGTCATCTCACTTCAAAGCAGGAGTGAGTACGGTTCACCATTCCTGATAAAATTGAGTGAGGACCTGGTACTAGTTGGCGACTGGCGCGATGTCAAGACTCAACTCTTGCCTCATTGAGGGCAATAACAGCCTGAGGCTACAACATTCGCTTCACATTTTTTTTTTTTTTTGGTTGTTGCTGCATGGGCACACCCGATACTTGGGATGATGAGGTCTCTTTGAATTGAGATTTTTCCTTAGAACGCATCTGATCATCCCTTACGGCCGCCGTTTGACGTCTGCTTATCTGTGCAGTGCTCAGGGCTCCATCATAGTGCTGGGGGCACACACACCCCTCCTACCCTTCCCCATGCTGTGATGTGTGTAGAGTTAGAGATGACCGAGATGAATGGCTATATGATTCATTACGCTTGAAATGTCTCGCAGAATAACGGCCGCAAGGGTGATGTAAAATGTGAGTGGTCCACCGTGTCTAATTTACCGCTGAGACCAATAAGTTGGATGGGTAGAAATATTCCAGTCCTCAAGCCAGAGTAAACGAACTCTGAACTTCGTCGACCTTTCGTTCTGGCCAGGCGCTATCACCATCAGAGTAAGGGTGGCCTCCGGAAAGACTTGGCGGCCCCTGAACCTGGTTGCCACATCTCACGATCGCCACTTATCGCCAAGAAGTCGTCAACGACGACTGGCAGCTGACAGGCTGACTGCTTTGCATCGGCCACTCGGTGGGGCAGAAGCTGCTTCCCACCCTGAGGAGCCACACCTCTCCCCACTACCCTAAACACACTCTCGAGAACTCATGGGGTCATGACAATCTCATGTCGGTTTGGAGAGAGAACAGCAAAAAGGTGGGGAGGGGAGGGGTGAAGCCGAGTGTCTTATCCAAAATCCAACGCCCCAACTACGGCCACTACCACCGAACGATAAACCGAGGTCAGGGATCGTAACATTCCATTTCCCTCCCACAAGGCAACAGTGTTCTGGAACACGATTTAGAAGTAAACCATACATCCCCGCTTCCCCTATTCCTCGGTACAAAACTTAAAAAATTGCCGTCCTTCTTCTCACACACTCCAACACCCCAACCGCCAATCGCGCACAGTAGATATTGCAATCAAAATCGATGTCAGCCAGATATTCTCCATCACATCGATCGTGACCCACTGACCTCCATGGGGCGAGGGGGGTCTGCAAAGGGTCGCTATCCTAAATTCTCTGACGTCAGCGTGGTGCTTTCATGCCAGGAAGTGAGGGCTAGGAACACCCCTGGAGGAGGCAGCAAAATCCACAACGAGGTTTTATCAGACTGAAGAGGGAAAGGGGGCGTGTAGTGTGAAGTAGGGGTTCCAGGGTTGTATCAGACTTGTGTGATTTTTTTTTCTTTCTGCTGATAGCACCGAACAAAGCGTTCCGGAAAAAAATACTCAGCACAAAACATGCTCGATATTTTTAGCAGAAACTGCAGCTAGCTGCGTTGTTGGCAGATCCACTCAGAAATCTGAAGAAATGTCGCACCCCATCACAACGATGCAAGTCGTCCTCACGGGTGAAAGTGCAACAAAAGGAAAGAAACTGCATAAAAAGATTCCTTGATTAGTGACTAGGTCTTGCTGCTAGCCACAGAAAAATACATTCATAAAACTTCTTGATAGATCAAACATGCAGTGGTAAAAAACTAGTAATAAAAAATTTGTGAAAACTAGGATATGTAGGGGTCCTCTCGCACGGACATCCATAAACGTACACACACGTCTGCAAATTGAGATACGGGGCAGAGCTGAACAAAATTCTAAGCTTTTTGGCACCACACATCGACACAATTTCACTACTTTAGCATTTCTCAGGTTTGGGAAGAAGAAAAAAAAAAAAAAATAGGGGAAAAATTGCGTTCGGGTATGGGATGCCCTGAAGCCGGTCGGTATCTTATCTCGGCGCTCCCCTGAGCAAGAAATGCCGGCTGACGAGACATACTTCACGGCAACCCTCCCTATCCGGGGTGCGGTGGGAGAGGAAGAGCAACACCACAGACAAGAAATGGCAGAGAGAAGCGGAGATATTTTAAGGGCTACTTTCTATAAAGTGCTGGAAAGTACCTACATAGGTCCGAGCTGATAAACACTTCACTCACGGGAGGTAAATGCGGATGAGGACATGAAATGATGGTCGCCGCGGTTATCTCCGCTAGAGTCTGGTCTAGAGTCGGTCACGAAGTGAAAAACAATTTTTTTTAAAAAAAGAGGGTAAGAAGTATGAGTCTGGAATAAAGGGACAGCCTGCGATGGCAAACCTTCTCACTGTAGTTGTAGAGTGGCAGTTACACAGCCTAGTAACGACAGGTTGAAAGGTGAGCGGGTCAGGTCGTGTTTGGAGAAGACTGAAGAACTCCAGGCGCGTGTTGGCTTTGACAAGAAAAGGAAGATAAATCAAGTACACTGAGTGAGACTCGACACTTGTCTCCCCTTAGCCCGTTGTGTTGTAGGAGGGATGAGGAGAAATCATACTGGCCAAGGGCCAGACATCTAACCGAGTCAAAGGAAAAAAAAATGCCGCATGAACACCTCTCTACATCACCTAGCAGTTAGATTGGGTAGATTACAAACTTTTTATAAATAAAAGTTGTTGTGAAAGGGGTGGAGTCTGTCACTACCTCAAACTAGAGAATATACGTCGCCGTTGCCGCCCTAATGACAAACAGATCACCCCACCCTGGGTGGAAACGATGGCGGGCTACCGCGGAAAAAAGAAGAGCGGAGGGATTTGCAAGTCTCAAAAGTGAAAACACTCTGATTGGAAATTCCCTGCACAGGTGGGAAATAACACATCGAGTTTAGGTTCTGCGGCACAATGAATGCTGAAACCTGAGAAAGCGGAAGAACATGGATGAGGGAGTGATGCGGACAGGTGCTATGGGCCTAATTACATGCACAGCATTAATGTCTTCATGCGCGGTGAACTCTTGCCTGCCTGCTGAACACGAAAAGCGACGAGGCGTGGCCAGGTAAGCGAGGAGACACCTGATTCCAGAGATCCGGAACGGGAGCGGCCTGCACTGAACTAATGAACGATGTTGTGCAAACGCTAGTGTTCTCACGGGGCAACCAGTCTCAGCAGTCACGCTTCATTGGATGTGTATCGGGGTCAAAGGTTACTTTCTCTCTTTTCTCCATCAGCCCCTCCCTTCCCTCTGGAGCTTCGATGCAGTGCGGCGCTAGGATAGACACCAGGTAGACTTTGCTGCACTCACCACTACACACTTCCCACCTGTTCCTCCACGTTCGCCGGGGTAGGTCCACGGGGCAAAGGTTATCGACACTCACTGTCGTAATGATCTGACAAAGCTGTGTAATGAACTTTAAAGAGTCTAGTTCTGTTTATCAAGCGCACCGTGCCTACAGTCAAGTGTGGAGATGGTCTATGTTTATGTCCATGTATGTCTATTCATTATTTATCATTATTGTTAAGTTCTGTCTACAACATGGAGGGCGTTCTGGCATTAAAAGTGGCGAAGAACTTGCCTGCGAAGGGGCGGGCGCTGTAGACGGGGCAGGTGTAGCTGTTGTACCACTGCTTCACTGGCTGGCCCACCTTGCTGCTGCTGCTGCTGCTGGTGGTGGTGGTGGTGGCAACTCCCGGAACCCTGGGGTTCGAACCTCCGGTGGCCCCTAAGGTTGCAGACTTCTTGGTGTCCGCTCTCTGCGCCCGACGCAGCTGGTACATGGACCATCGGTTCTCCATGGCAACTGAAGGTTGCCCACAGTCCTTGAAACCCGGATGTTCCTGAAGAAATCCTCGTTTTCTGTG
This sequence comes from Pomacea canaliculata, assembly GCF_003073045.1. Classification (NCBI taxonomy): domain Eukaryota; kingdom Metazoa; phylum Mollusca; class Gastropoda; order Architaenioglossa; family Ampullariidae; genus Pomacea; species Pomacea canaliculata. The sequence continues at coordinate 27,799,801 of NC_037595.1, read as the reverse complement.
ACAACAGTTACCTCCTTTACTAAAATACCTTCGTCAGGTAGGAGGGTGGGAGTAACAAAGAAGTCTTCTCCAATCTTTCCTTTCTTTTTCCTCTTCGGTTGTTCTGACTCACTTGTAAAATGGCGGGTTCACCGAGGTCTTCGGCATGGAACTAATTACGACAAGGAACAGGCTGTTCTGACACATGTTAATTGTGTAGAAGTCTCTCGCACTTGCTGAACGCCAGCCTGTTACCAAAAATTATTTTAAAAAAATATTTCGCCAAATGAACATCGTGTGAAGTTGTTTTTACCCCGCAGCTTTCTGAGGCCCACCTCCAGTCAGTGAGGATGGAGACTGAGTCGGTCAGCAAAGGCTTTCACAGACTCACGTGCAGTCCAGAATGGAAAAAAAAAAAAACCAACAAAAAACAAAGGAGCTGGTGGGTCTTCGGCAAAACTTGGAATGATTTTCTGGGCTTCAATACTGAGCTGAACTGAACTTTCTCGGATCAACTTTCTCTTCTTTTTCTATGCCCGCGCGTGTAGTAGTTCTTTGTCTGCGCAGGCACCTCCTACAGTTCAAAGGTAACTTTCCAGTCCTCTGTCACGCACTCTGAGTGCATCGTACATGTCTGGCACAATCCGGGTGGCGTGTACATCCGCGCGAAGATCATACTTGACCCACCCTGTCCTTTACTTCGTTGGTCAGTATTCCAGCTGATCACCTTTCTTAATACTTTCTACCTTTCTTCTCTTACTAGGGTCGTCTGCTTTTTTCCTTTCCGCTCTCTTACCTGTGTAAGTTTGCTTCTCGTTGGTATTGCAGTTCCAGTCGGTTAGCCACCCTCCGCACGCTCATGATACCCCTAATATCTCCATCATCATCATCGTCGTCATGTTATCGACGTCGTTTGTCTCCGACACGAATCACATTTGTTCCTTCGCCGGCCACGCCTCCATTAACGATGCCACAACGGACAGACTGTCACAGCAGGTACCCGAGAGGTCGATGCCCACGGGGTGGACTGAGGGGTGGGGAAGGTCGTGTCTGACCAGTCCCTACGATTATAGCCACAAGCTACGCAGCTTCCTGTTTCAGCCGCCTGCCTCGCACTCGAATCTGCTGCAACCTCACCACAACTCTTAGCTCAACAAGTTTCATGGTGCTATCTGAACCACCTCCATCCTCCGCGAATCCTCCTTGCCGATTACAAAAATCTGCGAGGTGGGGTGAGGAGGGAAAAAAAACTCACTGAGCTCCGGCCGGCGCACCGCCACCGTAAAACCTGTTATATATGGCTGCCCTGGAGGTAATTTTTAAAGTATCTGCCACTCGTCTCCACTTCCAGCTTCGGTTACTGCTCTCAAAACGATTACACTATAAAACCTCCCTATTTCTCCCTCCCCCTCGAATGACTGGTAGGGAAATCTTCACTCTTTGATGCGCCTAGATGGTTATCTTTAGCACATCCTTCACCAAAAAAACCATAACTGACAGGTGAGCCTGCCGCGGGGGTGAAGAGGGTTACAGGGGAGGCCAACACGGACAGGTTTCCCTGCACTTCAAAATCTTTTTGCGGGTGGTTGTTCTCGGGAGGGTCCCCTGGTAAGATGCGTGGAAAAGCGGAATATCGGCAATAAACTCCCCGCAAAATCAGGGGCCCACAACGGCCAGAAACAGGTCTCTTGCCTCAGCAGGCCCGATAAGGTATCTCGGTATTGATACGGGCCCAGGGAAGATGGTCCAGAAGGGAAGAGAATACGGAGGTCTTCATCATGGCGCAGGCATCCTGCTGCAGATTGCAAGAAAGCTTCCGCGCCGCGCACTCGCTACTCGTAGTCTCGAGATAAGGAACCAGTCTCACTACTCAGCAGCACCAGCCAGAAATTCCAGTCGTGTTGTGAATGTGTGAGAAGATGTCGAACATTATCCTGCATCACATGAAGATGCGTCTGACTCCTTCCTCAGGTGTGTGCACGACCAAAGCTGTCCTTCCAAACACACCTGCAATGTTAAGTCTGGTCACATCACGAATTTCCTCCTAAAGGAGGGGCACGAATACCCTCAGAAATGTCATTTTTATTTTTCAATAATTCTCTTCAAACCCTTTTTTCTCTGGTCCCATCCACCACCACCACCTCCACCTAACAAGTGAGTGGCAATGGGTCCAAAACGTTTGTTTTCAAAAAGCAAAACTTAGGTAAAGTGATGCTTTAAAGATAAAACTAAAGATAAAACTGGAACAGCTGGACGGTTAGCACAGCAGGGACCATGCTTTCAGATCCTCCAGAACTTTGCCAGGACCTGCAGTAGCTCGAGGGGAGGAGCTGAGAAGCGTCCGGACATCCATTACGCCGAGCACAACATGAAGATAGATACTGAGCACGCTGTTGACCCTCTCCTCCCCGTCGTGTTTGTGGAAAAGAAACACCTCCGAGCGAGCGGAGGAGAGGGATGATCACACGAGAACGCAAACCCATTCGTTATGTGCATCCTCTTACAAGGTGCACTGTCAGTCCAAACAACTCGTCCTGTTGCCTGTGGTTAACAAGTGGTCGGGTGTCTTTGTGGTGCTCAGGTGGGACACACAGGTGTCATAAGTGTGACAGCCATGAGATACATTTTAAACTAACAACACAAAACCTTTTAGAGAAAATTATCTCGTTTTACGTTTTTATGTCCGAATGAGCTCTGTGTCAGCTTTTGAACCTGCGGCGCCAGTCGTTCTGTCAAACTGTCGTCGGTATTTGTCCATTAGCTGATGTTGCACTTAAAAATGAAAAGCGAGACGAAGTTAAGACATCAGCACCTACATCTTCTGCATGTGCGAGTGCATCACACAATTTTAAAACATTTTAAACTTAATAAACTTGTTTTCGATAAGATAAAACTGTTTAAGTCAAGACTCGCTCCCGTCAACATATTTTTGGTGTGCAGCGCATCGTAATGGCAGAGGAGCGATTTTATTTTTTAAAGAAAAATGTTTCTAAATGTGTTTCTCCAAAACAGCTTTAGGTTGTAGAAGCATGTTGTGCAAGTAGCTCCGGGGCAAGGCGAGGCCAGCACCTCGTTAATCACGTTTACTAAGTTAAAACACAGGGAGGCGTTCACGGCAACACTGCGAGGAAGTGGGCGGCAGACCGAGACCAAACAAAAGCAAAACAAAACTAAAGGCTTTCGGACACCTTTGCACCTGAAGATGCACCAAGCCCCTCGCTGCCAGGCCACAGGACATCAGCATTCAAGTCTGTTTTCACCCAGGTACAACGCCCATGCCAGAAAGCTTCTTTGCTGTTAAAATGCCCTCATCTGACCCTGCCCACCCGCCTTACCTCTGTCCTCTTCCCCATCACCACACGCACTCACGCACGCACCCGCACACACACATACACTCTCTCTTGTCTTTCTCTCTCTCACACACAACCTTTACTCACCATGAAGTCATCACAGGTCTGAATACACAAACCAAACCAACAACAGCCGGTGTGTACAGAACACGCGTCTTCGCTGCCTGCTTATCTTCCTCCACAAGAATAACACACTCGGGTAGAATAATGTACACATGCATATGTGCTGTGTGATAATATCTCACATGAAAGCATGAAAGTGCTGCAAGGCTAAAAAGGATTTTTTTTTATTTTTACCTAAAGCTATCCTCCCCTATACTTCTGTTCCCGACGATCTACATTTTCAAAAACTATTTCCCTCACAAAAAACCCTCGTCGAATGCAGACTTTCATGGCGAGAGTAACAAGGACAACCCCAGGGGGCTACAGAAGAAGAAAAATGCAGAATTGAAAAGGCTGACAAGAGGAGATACCTTTCAGTCCTCAGCAAGATACCAGGAATTTTTTTTATTTCTCTTTTTTACGTAGACGCACACCTGTCAGGTATTTAAGTCACACAAGACATCAACATTTTTATTCTATCAAAAACATAACGAGCTCGTGCACAGAAGTCTGGTACCATGACGACAGTAAAAATATTTGTTTCAAGGTCTTAGTGAAAGCACTTCTATTAGCAGATTGAGCCAAAGGTAAGCGGTTGTGTGCAAAACGGTGGATGAAACTGTCGTATCTTACTGACCATAAGGTGTATCAATCCACTTACTGACCATCAGAGACACGAACCGGAGGTAACTAAAGGCAGGCGCAGACCTCCGAGTGTGGTCGAGTTCTGTGTTTTGGACCTGGCTAACGCTTGGAGCCACCTGTTGTGTAACAGAAACTCATTTCACATCCAACCTTTCCAGATGGACACAAAAATAAATATTGTTGTATGGACATCTTTGTCATCGCTTCATAACCACGCAGACGACCATTGACCCATGGCTGACCCCATGTTGCAACCACTTACTCTCCCTCCCCCAAGGTGGGTGGCAAGAAATCCCTTTCTTGGGAAGACTTGGCACACAGGTACGCGCCACCTAGGAGAAGACAACCTCTGGGATGGGGAGATAAACTCGCAGGAAAAGGGCATCGGAAGGAGATAGGTGTCTCGTACCTCTCCACGAGGTGCGATTACAGGGATGTTGGGGCTCGACGGCCAGCAGGCTGCAGGCGATTGCGCGGCGCATCAAACTGTCACCGGCGCTGCTGCTGCTGCTGCTGCTGCTGCTGCTGCTGCACTGCTGCAAGGCTTCTGTGAGCAGCTGACAGGCTGATAGCAACCAGCCCTGGCAACATGGGGTTCTCGTTTACTTTCCAATAAATCTCAAGTCGCCGACCCCGTGTGTGTGTGAGAGACAGAGAGCATGCAAAGATTTAATTAAATATTGCAACCAAAGAGGACGAGGAATTGAAAGCACTTTCGTCCATGGACCTGACATCAAGCGGAACTGTCCTCATCCTCAGTTTGTGATTTTCCAGTGCCTGATGTCTGGGGAGGTGATGGAGGAAGGAGAGGGGTGGGTGATCGGGGCATCACTTCCGCTCCCCTATCCGCACTCAAGCGAGAAAATTAAACCAGCAAAACCTAAGTGCTCGTGATAATCTGCCCCAGCGGCAGGCTTGGGGTCGCTTCACAGACATGAGAGGCGAGGGCAAAGTTCGGAGTTCAGCGGGTGACGTCACTGTCTTGCGCTGTCTCGCGTGACCTGGCGTCCAAAAAAAATGTGCGCACAGGTACAGAAAGCGATGTTAAAACACTCGTTTGTCATCATTGATGAGGCTCTGGGATGAAAATCTGGTCGAGGGACACTGGATGTGACACCTGTTGGCAGTCCTGGCCATCATTTCGAAGTCTTCTCCGGTTTCCTTTCTTTAGAAAGGTTTTGCCGACTAACCCAGTTCCTGCCACCCTCTCCCCCTCCCCAACTCAAATAATATTTCAGCAGTAATATGCATGAGATGATGCCCATTAAATTGAATCTCACCAATAAGACCCACCCGGGCGGTCTCGACATCCCACCAATGCCCCAGAGTAGATTACGACCGTCAAGAGAGAACTCTGGACGGAAAAAAGAACGATAATTTTCCCCCTAAATCTGAAAACGAACCTGAATGAAGGGGCGGTTTCTTCAGGCACGATGAGATCTTAATGGCTATCTGCACATGCCCAGACAACAAATGATTATTCGCATCTCGTCTGCGTTTCCGGCCTAGAAATGGTTGTACATGGAGTCCCTTTGAAAATGTAATGTCTGACAAGGGTGGAAAGCTTGGGGTGTTTCCAACTTGTTCATAAGAAGACATCTGTTTTAATATCTGACGTTTATTGCGGTCGTGTCCGTGTGAAGAACGAATCGGCGCTATTTATATTGTATGTTTTTTAATATTTTGTTTTTCTTCTCTTCTCATCGATCACAATTTAATAACTGGTGCCTCTCATCTCCTTCCTAATCAGTCGCATCCTCCCCACCACCGCCCATATGAACATATGAATAAGCGCATGTGGAGATAAGTGTTTAGCTTTTCTCTTATTTCTTATTTGTATTACAACTTACCACTGAACACTTTTCACAAACACTGCCTGTCTCCTTAACAAAAAGAAATCCGTTTTTTTTTTAACCGTCTGGAAAAGTCATAAACAAAATAAAAATCTCATAGAAAAAGATGAGAAAAAAAGTTTGCTGCATCTGAAGGGTATTCACAAGAGGAGAAATTATGTTACATGTCATCAGAAACTCTGCCTGGGTGTTTAGTCCCAACAGATGTCATCAAGGGTAGTCATTCAACACTGTCGTAGTGTTACACTGACAAAATTCAATATATACTAACGGAGTAAAAACGAACCTTCCTCCAGAACATTTTCTGACAAGCGAACTTCTAAAAAATACGAAAGATAAGTGGGCGGCTGCAAACCTTTATGACAAAGAATTGTGGGTGCAACACCCATTTTCAAATTTGTTTTTTGGGTGTTTTATGCCTGGCAGACACGAAGCCTGATTTAAGTCGAGGCAATTTTTCCCACAAGACTAGAATTTGTTTTGCTTCGTCCTCTGACTCAAGCAGACATACCCAACTCTTTCCAGTGGCAGCGTCTGTAATAATATTAATCATAACAATAGGATTTATGTACCGTATTTCCCCATCGGGAGAAAACCACAAGAAGATGTCTGTCGCCTTCTTTCCAAGTCTTTCCAAGATGACACAAACATTCGATGGCGGGACAGCGCTGTACACAGGTCAAAACTATTTTGACTCTAAGGCACCGATGACATTCTTCTGAAGAAAAACTTTATGAAAAAATTTATGTGGAATGACGACTAGAAGAGAGTGGTGGTGGTTGAGGGTTGTAGCACGAGATCGGCATGACCATAGCATGGGAGGTAACTCTTTAGGGTTTGTCGCAATGATGTGGGAAGGAGTTCTCTCCCATATTATCTAGAAAACATTTACCACCACTAGCTATAGATTTAGCTATGAAAATAAAAAGAAGATAATCATGGCGTAAAAAAAGCTAATGCATACAAGAGAAAAAATACTAACAGCAAGTTCTTATTCGCACTCACTCACGAAGCCATCATTAATGCCACTTGTATCATGATTACATCACATTTTGATATTTAAAAATATTTCAAAATAAAAAGATCCGTTGTTGCAGTTTCCATAAACTGCCTGCAAAAAAATAAACACTTCAAAAAACTTTTAAACAGCCTTGAAGTCCTCACTTCCTTCTATTTCAAGAAATCTCTGCAATAAAGATTAGCTTTATTCAAAATAATCACAATAATAAAATATTAATAATAATAATTACATGCAGAATAAAGGAGTCTTTCAAGCAAAGATCGCTTGTCACTCTCTTCTGAAACCCATTTCAAAGGACTAAACAGCAAAACGTTAATCCAAACCACAACAAACTCATACTCACATTTGTGCTAAGCTGTGATGTCAATGTGTGAACTTTTGCTTGGGCTGCTTCTAAATCTCGCTTTAGCTTCCTCACCTGTTACAAATACAACCACTAGTTCATTTAAATTCAGAATAATAACAATGCAGTGCATCAATATTTTGAAATGTGCTTAAATCTCTCAATTATTGGTTTCTTTCCAGATACTTTAAAAAGAGAGAAGAAAATTTCATTTTTCCTGACCCAATCTGCAAAGGCAAAATGCTCATAATACCATTCATTACTCTCTGTAAATATGTGAATAAATTTCCCATAGGGTTACAGCACACATATTGAGTGATTATCTCACCTCTGCCGCATGTTTTTCTTCAGACTGAAACATTAAAAATATCATCAAACAATGAATGACTGGGTAAAAAAAAAAGGTCTACATAGTAAACTTTTCTTCCTTCTAAGATTTTAAAATACAAAATGACATCTCTGTGAATCATTTATGAATTTGTGTTAAGGTGTATCTCATCCTCTGGGAATCTATTATCATTTCATTTTGTTACACTACTGGTTAGCTCATATTTTCTTGGAATAGCTATAAACTTTATGTACTTATTAGTTCAAAAAATAACACGTACATTCACACACTCCCTTTCTCTAAGAATGATATATTTAAAAAAGACAAAATATTCACATACATCATGGAACACTATACATGCTAAGCAAGTAATAGAAATGGTAATTTCTTACCGATGAGTACACTGATGATGAAGTTGATACAAGTGATAGATTGGATCCATGCACTGAAAAGATATAACATTTAATCCATAAATCAAATTAACTCAGGAACTGAACCCAAAACTAAATTATCATGAAAAAAATAATCTCATAAAAAGCACACTTGTAATATAAAAAAATGCTAAAGGTTAAAACTCTTCATAAGTGACTATAAAGGCACGAGCTTCAACAGCAAAACATCTAGCATTATTTCGGACTTAGCATATACTGTAAAACATCTGTAATTTCAAGACTAGAATACTTTCACACAAGTAACCATGCACAAAAAACAAACAAATGGCATAAAATGCAGACTGGGTATCCGCTACCCACAACAAATCTTGGCACACCATGCTTGTTTGTTGATTAGTCAAATCTACAGAAGTAAAAGCATCAAAGTTATGCACTCTCAGCATGCCATTCATTGTAGTTCCATTTCAAAGCTAAAAGGCTGACATTTCACTTTTTAAAAGCCTTTTTTTCTCATAACATTGTAGCTGAAACTGGTCTGATTTGTTTGCATTTTATCAGAACATGCATGTTAATTTTGGTGCATATTTTCAAGTCCATGCATGAAGAGTGGCCATGCCTGGGACAGACTTGTGCTGGAAGCTGAGAATGTAACTTCCCTCCCCTTTCCTCAAACTTCCTCCAGCCCCTTTATCCCAATGAGTGTTCCTGAAAGGTGCAACTCACCAGAAGACAGACAGGCATAATCACTGAAATATGCATAGTCCATGGTGGACGACTTGGACAGACCTGTCACAAATAAAAGGATTCAGCATGCACATTCTGTTAGTGCATTCCAAGAATAAGACATGCCAGGAATTTTCTCTTTAGCTTATATACAGATGTAACAGTGTGGGAACAAAAACTGTTCTCATGCTGTGCACTAGATGGTTTCCCCTGAAGTAGACATTGAAAAAAAGCTTACGACTTGTAACTGGCTGGATTTATCATTGACCAACTCCATAAATTTTTACCAAAAGCTTAACCACCAGCTTATTATTTTACTTTTAAAACGGCAAAATTTGTGCTAGCCACCAAGAAATCTTGAAAATTACGGTGCAGTGTGCAGCAACAAATGCTGTTTGGAAAATTTGTTTTTTTAAATGTCGGTAACCAGTCATGCAAAACTGGAAAGCAGACAGGCACAATCTCAGCCTTCATTCTGCCTGTCTGCCTTTCCCCTCCCCCTCCCTCCTCCCAAAGGACTAACTACTTGTGTGATGGGATGGGGAAGGCAAGATGAAAAGGAAAAATATAAGGGTTTGATCTGCCATTCCACAATAGCAAAATGATCGCTGGGAGGATGCACCACACGGTGTTCTCGTATTAACTTCTAACAAACTAGGACACTTAATTCACTCAAATTTATACGGGTGAAAAAGCCTTCCTAATCACTTGGAACTGAAATCTGTCATGGCCTTAAATTTTGATCCACTTGAATAAACTTTTTTCTGAAGTTCTTCCACTACTTACACAACATTTATTTAAGCTTATTTTTTTTCAAACAATACTACTGCAGTTATGTTCATGGCTACAAACAATAATAATGATGGTTTAATAGATTCATTGATGTTGAAATCTTTCTGTTAAAATTTGCCATTTTCATTTTCTTTGCTGCTATGGGTTTCTACATGGGTCTATCCTGCAGCACTTTCCTTGTTTGTTTAGGGGGCAGTGTCTAAGGTAACCTGTACTGCCGTCCATTTATGAGAACACTAAACGGGGTGAGCAATGGGAGCGCCAGATGTCTGCTGGTGTACAGGTTACCATTCTACGCACAATCCCACAAAGGTATGCACTACAACATGTGCACCACAGTCTGTGCCAGATGCATAATACTCACAACACTGAAAGCTCAAGAAGCCATGCAAAGCCAAGCGGTAAGCCACCAAAGCAAGGGGAACAATCATTGGGGTGATGACCATTCTCAGCTGGGTGTGCAGAGGTAGGAAAAGATGACTAAGTTAAAAACCAATTAAAACAGACCTCCACGCAAGGCAAGACACGATTGTCATTTCAAAATAAAATGTCACTGCAAAATTAATGTCTTCCCTTATGTGAAGACTTCTTTTAATATTCTTCCTCAGAAAGTTGCCTTTTGCAATAGGCTGGTTTCATAATTTTTCTTTTGCCTTGAAGGGAGGTAATAAGACCACAGAGATGTGCAATGTGCCAAAAACTTGTTTCCTCATTAGTTCAAAAAATATTTTTGTACATCAATGGTCATTTTAAGGGGGTGCAGATCACATGATAACTTATGTTTTGTACTCTTTGTTAATGCAGGACAGTGATAACAAATTCATCCCTCTCCGTCTACCAATGCATAGTGTTAAATTCGAAAATAGACAAAATTCTGTCAGGGAAACATCTCTGTAGCCTATGAAGATGAGTCAGAAAAAGACAGGAGACTCTAACTGCACGCAACTTACGGCTGCCCTCCTCATCCTTGCCCTGAGCGAGCTTGGACATGCTAAGACTAGTGTAGGGCAGGCCCAACTGTTGGGCAGGCTGCACCAGGGTCCCGGCCCCAACTCCGCCCCCCAGTGAACCACTGGGCACAAAGGTCATAGGGTATGTGAAGCGCGAAGAATGGGAAGAGTTGCTGGGTGTTGGAGAGGAAGGGAAGTTGGTGCCAGTAGGGCTGGACAATCCAGAGAAAGAACCCGTACGAGGTAGGTGGATGTCCTCGGAGAAGGACGAATGCTTGGTCCTAGTGCCTCCTGCAGCGTACGGGCTGTCGGAAAGAGTGGATTTGATGCTACTAGAACGTTGCAGTCCCACCACTGCTGGAGAGGAAGGACCGCCATGAGATGGAGATGGACAAGGTGAATGGATCTGGGAGGCGGAGAGAGCAGCCAAGGCTTCCCGGTGCTGCTGCAGGATGCGTGCGCTGGCACCAGACAGGGCGCGTGCTTGCTGGATCTGCTGTTGGATGCTTGGGGCTGCCAAGGCCAGGGCTTCCATACTTTCTCCTTCCTGAGATGGGGCTGGTGCGGGCACATGCCCATTAGCCCCACGATGCCAGAGGCTAGGGCCAACTGGGCCTCCTGTGGCACTGCCGCCGGAGTGGCGCTGGCTGGCACTGGGATACTCCAGAGGTACATAGTTGCTGCTGTGAGGGTGCTGGTGATGGTATTGTTGTTGCTGCTGCTGCATCTGTTGGAGCTGCCGAGCATGAAGCTCCTGAAGGTTGACATAGTGGCTGATGTTCTTGCCACTGCTATCCAACTTGCCATAGGTAGCATGTGGGTTGGAGATAATGGTGCTGTTGCAGACATTTCCATTCTCCCCTGACTTGTTGCTGAGGCTGCTTTTGCTACCAAACAGTCGTCGACGACCCAAAGAGTTTGACTGAAAGTCTCGATCAGTCTGTGCTATTCCTGTGGACTTGCTTGGTGTCAGGCCTCCTTTACGCTTACGTTCAAGGGTGGAACTGTTGTAGGACTCTGGGCCCATGTCTGAGTGGCAGGATCGGGCTGTCGAAGCTGCACTTGATGGACGCGGTATGCCAGTTGGAGCACCGTGAGCCACAGAATCACTTCCTGATCTCACCATCTGTGTCACTCCTTCCATGCCATGTTTAGCAAGTCTGGAACCAACTACTGAAGATCCCTTTGAGCTGCTGCTCTTGGCACTGCCCAGTGAGGAGGTGCTTGTGTTGCTCAAGGGACGGCGATAACCAAAGAATCCCCCTCCACCACTGCCACAACTACCACCCTGACCATTGTTGCTACCATTGCCACCACGAGCTGTCTGCATGCGACGCATGCTTGTCTCCAGCAGGTGGGATTGGTCAGTGTTGGTCTCGCTATCTCTCTTGCTGCCCCCTGGGCTCGGGGAGAATCCACGCTCACTCTGGGACAGTGTCCTTTCGCTGTCCCCGTAGCCACTGTCCCCTCGAGGTGAGAATTCTGGGTGGCTGGCTGTGGACAGCTTGCGTAGAGAACTGTAATCCTGCTCACTCCTGGTGCTCCAGCCCCCATAACCATTAGAGGAGTATGGGTAGGCGTAGTCACTAGGGTCACTACTCAGAAGCTTGTTGGTGGTCTGTGGGAGTGAGTACTTTCGCCATGCACCAGGTCCACCCCCAATACCGGAGTCACTGTGGTAGTCTGTGCCCATGAAAGCACTGGTACCCAGGTTAGGTGTCCGCTTGCCTGACTGCTGCAGATGACTTCCGCCGTGGGCATGGAAACCTTGGGTCAAGTCCCGTGGGGCACGTTTAAGGCTGCTGTAGACATTAGTGTCCGACAGCGCTCCCTGAGAAGAGCCTGTCAAGTTTTCATCAGTGCTGATCTCTGCAATCGTGTCGCTGATGTCCCCACTGCTGATGGAACTGCTGTCATCAAAACTGTAAACAAAAACACAAACACGGATGTTACAGGTTTGTACAACCAGATTCTGACTGAATTCATATGGTGATTGAGTTAGAAGCATCTTCAACTACCTTAGCTGTCAAACAGATAGAAATAAAGCTGAAACAAAGGTCAATAAAAATACACTTTCTGAATATCTTGATAACACCCATGAATTGTGCCTGCTTTAAAAATAATATGCCTTTTTGTAGCAAGAAATCATGTGATTCTGACATTGCTCAGGATAAATATTACCTATGTGAAAACGAGAATGAAGACTTTACAGGAGAACAATTTGCAAATGGGTGCAAGGGGTAGGATAATGTTAGGCCTATGGGTAGACATACGAGAGAGAGGTAGAGGCCAAGAGCAGCAATACTTCCTGTCAGTTCTAAATTATTTGTTTACAGCTCCCAGAATATTTTCCTATAAGCAAACAAAAGCAAGCTGAAAAGCTGGCACAAATATTTGGCTACATACATAGACGCTTTCTTTTTCTGGATCCTCTCAGCCAGCTTCCAGCTTTCAGATAACATAAACCAAATTTTCTAAAGCTTCGCCTCATTGCAGTCTGTAGGATAATCTTTACCTCTGTGATATTATTCTACTGGCATCCATCCAGTAGGCAGCTTACCATCCACTAAATAATAGCCTATTATAACTAGTATAACACTTGGTTTTAGTCAACCTTAGTAAATAACAGTGTGATCTGCTTAACTCTTTCAAGAGGTTGGGTCTTTGTTAATATTTGTCTTGGCAGTGGTGAAATCTCTTGATAAAATTAAACAAATTGTAAAAGTGGTAAAAACAATCACTTTCATAACGTGTTGAAAAAAATAAGTGTTAATGAAATCAAACAAAAGAATAAAACTTTAAACACAAAGAAAAGATTGTTTGACAATAACATTAACAGCTGGAAGTAAACCAATGACTAAATGAAATTGATGATTTTTAACTGTAAAATATCTTTACATAAAGTAGTTGCTATATCTTTCCTAAATGAATATATTCATAAATCCATTTCATTTCTGATATAATATTCACTACACTGTCCGGTGACTTCAAATGCTTTAACATTTAACTTTTGAAATGAACTACACAATAAATAAATAAAGGAAAAATAAAAAGGAAAACTGATTCTTTAGATTGCATCATTTTGAACATAATATTTTTAACAATACTATGGCAAACCTTAAAAAAAAACTTTTAGGACAAGAAAGCAAAAGAAGTTGATAACAATACAAATATCAACGTCAAACAAAAAAAAGTTTGAACACAGAGAAATGCCTCAACCAACTCAACAACAGGAAGGAAACAGTGGGCTGAAGACCGTGAAACACAAACCATTTTAATTGTACCATTAAAGATATCAAGACCCACAGGACAAACTATAAACTTTAATTCTTCAAAGCTCTAAACCATTTGCCAGGCATAGTTAATGTTATGAGCCACTGTCCAACCTTCCCCCACTACTTGATGAAAGCTATAAATTAACTGATGATAAAGGGATCTCATTGACAAGCAAGCAGTAGGAAGAGGTCACCCACAGGGTCAGCAGCAGAGGTTTAAAAAAATACAAATAAAAAGATGAAGGTCCCAGAACCTAGTGTTCCTACAGGCAGAGTACAAAAGAGTGCTTCAACCAGCAATACTAAGAAGGGAATGGGAGGAAATGAACAAAATTAGCCATTCTGCCGCGGAGGAGTTGTAAACCTTGAACGTGACATGGAGGTCACAAACAGTTTGAAGGCAAAGTAGAAGCTGGTTGCTCACTGTAAGGCAAAAGGTTTATAGGCCTTGTAATTTAAGTGACGAAGCATGTTTTTTCTGTAGGAGCTGCCGCCAATAGTCTGAATAATACCATACTTGCAATGCGATTTCCTGTCCTTCGTATCTGACAAACTGCGGAAAAAGATTGTTGCAGTGAACACTCATGCAAAAGTTATGTTTATATACAATCTGTTACAGGGCTGATAAGAATGCTTCAATATTTATTTCACATTCATGCATTTTATTTATCACAATATACTTCTTATATAATTGAGAATAAGTATAGCAAATTCCTAATATAAGGAAGAAATTAAATGATAGGTGTGACTCAATATACACAAAGACTCTGCAACGCTCGTTATTTTGTGTCTTGTAAATTCTAATTCACCAACCGAGCTGTTTCTTATTAAAGCTGGAAGTCACCCAACATTTCAGAGTCTAAACACATTGATAGTCCGTGCTGGCATGTCCTGGGACTGCAGTGCATGTCACACTGTGTCAGACAATGGCAATTCTGCATCAGGAAGTAAAAGAAGGAGGGGAAGGAAGAGGAATTAATGAGTAAACTACATTTTCTGATACTACTTTCAATCTCCACACCCCTCTTGCTACAACAACCCCCGCCCTGCTTGCTTCCTACATCGATCTGTAGGCTCTGCTCGCTAGGTTCTGGCAGTCTGATAGTCTGTCCTGTCTGCTGGAGGAAGCTGAGGGCTAATTGCTGTGCCACCGTGCGACAGCTGATTACTCATCGCCGCGCGTCACTCAACATGGCCGACGAGGACCTGGTACAAGGAGGATGTGGAGGTAACCATCGCATCACCAAGCTCACTCCAATCCACATTCTCCTCTGCTCCATTCCTTCCTGTTACTCCTACCCCCCACCCTGAACTCCCCTCCTCACCGCAGGCTACCCTAACCCTAATGCCAGTTTTTTTCTGGGACTGTAAAGGCAGTCTAGCTCTCTCTCTCTGTAAAAGTCTTGTCAAAGAACTGCCCTCATTAACAGCGACAGGCTTCGGGCAAATTTGCAAGCAGCTTAGCCTTGAAAAAAATCCTGTCGATGGACCTGAAGACAGTAATGGGATGCACGACTTCCACTCTAATGATGGTCTGGTCAGTTATGACACTATGTGGACAGTCCACGCCGTGGATGGAGTGCTTTCAACCATATTTATCTTCCCTGATGGACTTCGTCCGTGGTCCTTCCGACTAAGAACTACATTCGTTATCTAGTCTTTCAACTGTTACTAGGCTTTGAGGAGGGTTCGTCCGTTTGCTCTACCACTGGCAATTTTTTTTTCCTCCCACTCCTCGTCAATCAAAGAGTCTCCCATCCACCCACTCCTCAGTGCAAAGAAGTGTGTGTGTGGAGGAGGAGGATGAGGAAGGAGATTTAAGAAACCGCCTGATTTTCTATTTCCATGAAAGGTGAAAATAGGACCTGAAGCCATGAGTTATTGGTCTGGCTGACACATAGCAGACTTGTCCACCACAGTTCAAGATAATGTATTTATTTAAGTTTCTCCCTGTAAGGGCATAAACAGTGTTGTAGCGAGGAGGACCTGATAAGTTTCTTTCATCATGCAAATCTCCTTCCAAGAATAACACGAATCTCACTGAAGGAAATTTGTATCTTACAATCATCAAAGTTTAGTCGTTCACTGAACTACTTAAAATTAGATAAACTCCCAAAGTACTCTTTCCCCAAAGGATGAAGGGAGGGAGAGTGCTGCTGCCTGGTGATTAGAGATAAGACCTGCCCGCCGTCCTTCCCGCCCTCGCGCTGGAAGCTTTGGGGATAAAAAGGAATAAGACGAGAATAAGGGGGAGGAAAATCCGAAAGTAAAAAAGGAAACGAAAGCTCTTAACGATATCATCGATGACCACACTTTCATCTAATAAAACTCTTAGATGCCTCGTTAAAGGTGAGCTTGTACCAAAAATAGCTCGGCGCTGACGATTGGACCCCGTAAATCACGTGGTCTCTGACAGCAGCACGCACCTGTCTGCATCTTTCACTCACTTTGCAGGAAGTTAAAAAAAATCTGGGTTGTACAGGGCCTTCTAACCCGTTCATAAACTGTTTCACTTTTTAAATATATATCCCGGAGATAATAAGACAATCAAATAGAGCCTTAATTTACGAGATGTACTAATCTCAAGACAGTAGCATCCATTTTTCTAAATAATTTATTCAACACCGGGTACGCGGCTTCCTTCCAAGATGAAGAATGTCAAATTCTGAGACAATTTACAAAAGTGACTGGAAGACTCCAGGATCACTTGCGAGGAATGCCAGGCTTCGAAACCATTTGAACAGAGTGACAAACTCCGAGACCATTAGCGAGGACTGGCAAACTCCAGGAAGCATGGTCGAGTCTGTGGAAAAGGCTTAAAGAAGTCTGTGAATATTTCTGGAGCCGCAGCACCCACTTGAAGTGCGGCCGTCTCCAATATTTTTAGACCACTTAGAGGTCTTGCCCCCGTTTACCCACAGTCTACCTCGTGCAAAGTAAGAAAACTGCTGGCAGCTTCAATCTAAGCCCTCGCAGATTAAGGACAGACTCCAGGCCACAAGTTAACCCTTTCACTTCTCTGGGCTGACAGCCCGACACACCAGCTCACCCTCAAAGTTCCAGATTTAGGTGCTGCAGTCACATCACAGGGGCACTAACGACTGGCTCCAGAATTCGCTTCCACACTCCATGCCCCAAGCTTCTTGTGTGTCCATGATGAAGATGTACCATGAAAGTGCTCGACATTTTACTTTAACCCGGTTGCACGTGACAGCACATTGCAGACATCCTTTTGCAGTGAGTATTGATCTCTTCACAATAAACAAGATGATGTTCATGATGACGACGATGATGATGGTGATGGGGGACGAAACCCACGGCATTAATATGATTAATATTTTAAAATATGAATCTATTTTTCCACTCAGTAGTCAACAAAGGATGCAAAACAATTAACAAAGAAAAACAAATTCATTATCATCACCAACTTGGAGCACACCAACTTACGCATGTACAATGAACTTCAAAACTTCAAAATAAACTAAGCCACCTGACTATTTCAACACACACTTGGATGTGCTTCTCCCAAAAGTGAACAAAATACTCAACGATTGAGCAAATGCTTTATAAACCCTCGACGAGAGAAAGCTTAACAATAATAATTAATTAGTAATATAATTAAACGCTCACCTGGCTTTCCACTTCTACAAATATCTACCAAAAGATTTTGTTCATATCCTCCAACTATGATGATGAGGATGTAAGGAAATAAGAAGAGAACTGCCCCCAGAACTGTGATGGAATGTGGCCGGTGAGCAACAGGTAACACTGGCCAGGTAGTACACCGGTAAGAGTGGGAGGATGGGGAGATGAGGTCTGGCGGGCGATGATGGCAAAGGAACGGGAGGAACCCGCTGAGGCCAAGAGCTACGGAACCAGCAGCTGTCTGCGCAGTTCAGGAAGCTCACCTGTGCACAGAGCGCGCGCGACCCTCCCTCGTCCCTCCACCATGTCCACACACCTTTACTGTATCTATCTATATACATATCACTGAGTGTTGCCCTCCTACAGCAGATGCCTCAAAAAATACAATATGTATAATCACAGAGTTGACCGCTGAGTGATGCGGTCATCCCTATCAAACCTCTGAAGATGCATTTCACTCCATTAATGTGACAAAACCAACAAACCCATCAATCAGATCACATTGCCAGTTCATTTCATTTTCACTTTAAAACATCTCGGCTTACGATCGCGTGTGATGGAGACGGTAACTGTATCTGAGAACTTGCTACAGATTATTCCTACAGAGAGTGAGAGACATGCAGGGTAGGAGGGGGTATGCAGGGAGTTATCTAGCGTAGGTAAGGGGTGAAATAGTGTAGAACGAGGGTAGTGTAGGTAGGGGTGATACTGAGTAGGTGGGGGTGATGCTGAGTGGTAGGGGGTGACAGTGGAAGACGGCGAGTGAGCGAGCACCAGTCATGTGCGCTGAAAATAGCCTTCCAAAAAAAAAAAATCACAAGCATAACAAGCCATAAGACGACAGAAAGAATAATTGAAATAATAAAAATCCCTTTCATCTTGAGACAAAATTCTCTGAAAATCAAACGGCCGTCTTGGGAGCACTAAACTGCTCTAACATTCAGACAAACATGTTGAAGTGAAGAGGACACGGGTTCAACACCCACTGCACGCCAAGCCCCGGAGAGGCCAGAAGGAAGATTTACACTGGCAGTTAATCCCTCCAGACTGAGCAAACCCTCACTGAGGGCAATCGGTGTTCATTGTTTCGCAGGAAACTTCCTGATTACCCTCCATCTCTCTCTCCTTGTTCTCTAAGAAGGGGAAAAAACAAATAAATACACCAGGTTCTTTGGCAAATGATTCCGAAGTAGTTTTGCTATGACGTCACGAGGTCATTAAGTGGGTTGACATTGAGGCTAATTTAACTGCAGCCTCGCTCTCATTCACTCAATAATAATTAGAGAATAAAAATAATCAGAAGGCGCACACATAAAATTTACATTAAAAATAAGAATTTAGAAATTTTTCTGAAAGGGAGAGGTTGGAAGAAGAAGTGCTAAGCATCGGCACCAAACCGCAAACCGGAAGTCGCATGAATTCTCTCCCCTTTGTGACTGTCGTAACGCTTGTGTCTTAGTGTCACGAGTGTCAGTGTTTGTGACATCTGTTGACAGGGCTGATAGGTGTGTGAATAACACAAAGCCTCACTGAACTGCTTTCCCACCTGTACAGTGAACACGCCACCTGTGAAGCCGGTTACAACGGTGGTGAAAGCGAGAAGTTCTCGAGAGCTTGCTAGACACCTGCTAGTGACGTATCATGGAGCTGGTATCCTGCTAAACACCTGCTAGTGACGTATCATGGAGCTGGTATCCTGCTAAACACCTGCTAGTGACGTAGCATGGAGTTGGCATCCTGCTAAACACCTGCTAATGACGTAGCATGGAGTTGGTATCCTGCTAAACACCTGCTAGTGACGTAGCATGGAGTTGGTATCCTGCTAAACACCTGCTAGTGACGTAGCATGGAGTTGGTATCCTGCTAAACACCTGCTAGTGACGTAGCATGGAGTTGTTATCTGCTAAACACCTGCTAGTGACGTAGCATGGAGTTGGTATCCTGCTAAACACCTGCTAGTGACGTAGCACGATAGGATTAATTGTAATCGTGTCAGCCTTCTCATAAAAAGCCATCTATGACAAAGTAAATGTTATCTACATCGCTAATTATTGTATCTTCAAAGGAATTTGCAAATTACATATCATTCTCGCTGTGTGGAGGGCATTAAAGCACCGAGGAGGCTTAAGACAAGAGGGATTACTCTGGTCCCATACTTAATCATTTTTCTGGCTTGAAGGTTTCGGCGAGCAATAAATCATGGCAGATGCCGATGTACCTCCTGGCGTGCAGGAGCCAGGCACACGACTCATGCCATCAGCAGTTCTGTCGGGCACGTGCAATTGGTAATCATCCGATTTCGTTTTCAATTTATAACATTCAGATTTATGCTTGGACCACCGGTGATCGACTGCGCATGCGCTAATTTCTACTTGGGAGGAGAGCATCACGGGACACGGAGGATAGCTATTGTGCACGCGGCATTATCAACCGATTCCATGCACAAGCCAAACTCAATCTATGATGTATGATGTTTTATGATCTCAATATTCCATGGAGGGCAACTTTAATTACAGCTTTAATGAGGTGAACCTTGGCGCCTTAACTTGCGCGCGCACACACAATGGTTCACTTTAATTACCTTTCTCTACCTTCTGCTGAATCCTCTGTCTAAATGGAGCAATAACAAGCGCACAGGTGTACAGACAATTTGACTACACCAATCTTTCCTCGTTCCCTCTCTCTCCTCCCCTTCCTCACTCAATCATTTTCATCTTCCACGTGGAAATAAAAAAAATAACTTCTACCCTCCGACCTCGACGGACCGGATCTTGATTACAGAAGTCGCTGCTGCGTTTTCCATCGACGACTGAAGACATAGAGAAGCTAACAGTAACAATAATCCCATGAATACATTGGTTCTGACTAATACAAACAGGAACTGTGAGTGTGTGAAGGAGAGAGTGCACGCACCCGCCCATGGTAGAAAGACAGAGCAGAGCAGTAGTGAACTTCCACAGCCAAGAAATCAAACTGTAGTTACATGGTAGATGAAGTGAATGCAATCGACGGTAAAATGCATCTTCCCCCCGAGGACACCGGGGCCAAACTCTTTTAAACATCGATTTTCATTTGCCTGAAAACCTCTTACACGAGCAGATTGGAGCATTGAACCACTCCCCTCAGCTCCTCCCTCTCTCATAACAGACTGTGATGCCCATGGGACATGAGGGGGAGAGGGAGGACAGGGGATGGTGCAGACTTAGGGGAACGAGGTTGTGAGAAGAAGCTTCTTCAGATTGTATCTAAATGATAAAAATGCAAATGTCGGAAATACTCAATCACCAAGACAATCCCCGGATCTTTAAAACCGACTTTAAGAAAAGTTTTGGTGATCGGTTAATCCTGCATGGCAATGTCTACATATTTTTGAATCAATTTTTTCTTTACCGGTCTTAAATGTAGAAGCTAGTCCCACCCCCAGGCTTTGACAAGAGGTTGGCGACACCTACCTCTGGGAGCGGATCCCTAAACTCATCATCGCCACCCGGGGGCCGGTCCCTGTGGTGTCCAGCGTTCGCAGAAAATCTCCGTTTGTCCGCATGCTGGTTGCTGGGTAGTCGTATCCGACATCAGGAACACGTGTAGGAACCCTAACAGACAGTTACAGCGAGGTTACCCCAGGTCCACGCCAGTAACTGTCCCTCACACAGACAACACCGTCCACACCACCACCCTCAAAGTAGCCGGGGTCATCGAGGGTCATACTCGCACTGCATAACACTCACTTCAACTACCTGACTCTCTTGGTGTTGCAAGAACACACCTGTACCTATAATTCTCACAAACTTTAGGATTTCTCAGGTAAACAACTAACTTCGCATCAGGTACTCCTACATTTCCAAGCACTGAGTTCACATCCCGTGTACGTGCGCACCCCGGTAAATAAAGTGTCACATCCGTGCAATGTGTCCGCACGTACATCTCCCCCTCCCCACATTCCCGCAAGATGCTGTGTCGTCTGCTCGATAACCACAGTCTATAAATAGTTCCCGCACTCTGTCACAGGTTTCCGACGATCAAACCGCCCACGTGACTCGCATGACGACTGAGTATTTGCACCTGGTCACGTGATAACCTCCGAGACGCAACCTGCCGTCTGTCTTCGACTCCATCACTGACCTCGCCAACCAGGTGTTCGTGAATTTCCTCCAACTGTTATTCCTGCTCACACCTGAATGTCCATCGCAACATCAGCTTTGTCTTTTTTCATTCTCAGAGACGCTCCCAGGGTGCAACGCGAGCGTCCGTGACCTTCACAGGTATTACAGAAACGCTGACACTAGGAGCAGGTAAATTGATCTACACAGGTAAGCGGGGTGGAAAGAGGAAGGAGGATGCGATCGGTAGGTTGGCTGGCTGGCGATCCTCCCACAATACGACATCTGCATACTTCCACACCTGGAGCTTGTGCACCCGGGACACGATCCGTGGTCCAATGTTGTCTCCGTTGGACTATGTCACGTGACACTGTCTTCTCGCACTGATGCACACACAAATATTCCACGGTAAAGCTTTCCACTTTCCACAATCCAGCCTGTCGAGTAGGTATAAATCTCTGATGTACACTGGAAAGCGTTGACAAAATTCTTCCTTTAAGGTGACACCCAGAAAGAATACGCCGCCATTTTTAAAAGCTGGATAAGATTTTTTTTTCCTCCTTGTTGTCTGCGAGTCGGACAGCTTGAAAGATTTGTGCAGAAGGAATCAATGCCAGAGACGACACGGCGCTGTGCCTTCTCATACTTCAAACACACCGTGCGGCTGGCAGCAAAGCAGAGAAGCCACTGGAGGCAACAGAAAAATATTCCAGTCTCAAGCATCGGTTATGATTCATCCCACATTGTGTGAGAAACTCCACAAAGAGAAAACACACCGCAAACGATGACGGGTGTCGCCACCCCACCTCCATCTGCATGGCGGTCTGACATCAAAGCAAGCTAGCAGCTGGGGAACCACACCAAGGAAGTTTTTTAAAAGTCATGATGATGGCTGTAAACAAATGTCGTCTGCTTTCCTCCAGACTGGCTGCAAACGGCGCGGACCCAACATGGCAGCCGGCAGCTCCGCGTGCGAACTCTGTGTCACTCTTTTGTTACGAACCTGCCGCCCGGGTACCTTGGTGACGTAACCGCCATGACCTGTCACCGCGTGCAACGTTGATTCGCTCCCTCCGGTCTGTCTCTACCCTGGTCCCTGCATCGCTTTCAAATTTGGGTAACGGTCTCTACAATTAATGATTAATATTAAATGAAATGTTTCGCTTTCTCTCTCTTTAAACAGGCCACCCCTCCGTGTGTGTGCGCGTGAATGAGTGAGAAAGACAAATTTTTTTTGACCAAAACTCCAGCAGTACACACATTAAATTTTTTTAAAGAAATTCCTAGTAACACGGCTTTTGTCTGAAATAGCAATATCTAAGGGAGGAAACTACGCCCAAGGCATGGCATTTGCTCTACCTGAGTTGCATCCCTTGAAAAGGGTTTTTCCTGTCGACGGTGTGCACTCGCACGCACAAACACACACAATATCAGTTAATGCAAAAAAAATATATATATCTTTAACAAAATGTCAGCGATGTTGTAATACATGTTTACACGTTTACATGTTTGCAAGGTGTGTTTGTTTGAATGCGCTTATTGTACCCGCGTGACTTTTTGACAGTAATAACAATTTTACAAGTGTACAACTAAGGCTGTTATCCATCACCAAGACATATTTTTAAAGAGTCGCTGTCTTGATAGATTGTGCCCTCAACTGTCTGCGAACTAGGACTTGAGCACAAGTAAAGGCTGATGTCTTTAGTTTACATAATGTCTACCTCACTTCTCTCTCATCCGTCACGTGCTCTGATTTATTAACCACAAGTGAAACATAAACAGGAACAAAAGATAAGAGAAAGATGCTCTTAGACTTCTACAGTCTGGGTCACCACACAGTTAAACTAACCATTGTGTGACGCGTTCTTATCACCATGACGACAGCACTACCAATGATTACTACCACTACTTTATGCTCACCACCACCCTATGATCAGCGTCACTATCTCGCCCATGAATCGCTATGATTATACCTCACATCGTAGGGTTAAAAAGCGAATCGTACCCAGCCATCCTACACTTGCATCCTTCAACCCACCCCTTCCTCCGACCACTCCCCTGACTGTCCACGGACTCATGGACACTTTGCATACTCTTACCAGAACGCGAGTATCACTTACCATCCACCGACACAACATCGCGAAACTCTGCAAAGCCTCGGCCCCGGCTTACCTGTCATCATCCATGAGGCCGGAACTTTTCTGCATGCACTCGCGCACCGCCTGCATGCCCTCGCGGAACCTCTGCTGAAGGCGCCGAGCGTACAACGACGCCCCTCCCTCGCTCAGGTAGCCGCTGGCCCAGTCGTCGGCACGGTTGCTCTTAAGGATGTCGCCATCCGACATGTACCCGGAAACGTAATCGTACGTGTCCACATCCGAGCTGTAGTCGGTGTCGTTGTTGACGCTGGGACAGTTGGAGTTAGCGCGCTTGATGTGGCCCGAGTAGAACTTGGCTGGCTCCATCAGAGAACGGTTGACGCCCAGCCCTTGGCTCTGGGTGCGTGCCGGGTACACGGAGGTGGGCACGGAGATGCCCGG
Organism: Pomacea canaliculata; assembly: GCF_003073045.1. NCBI lineage: Eukaryota > Metazoa > Mollusca > Gastropoda > Architaenioglossa > Ampullariidae > Pomacea > Pomacea canaliculata. The sequence goes on along the minus strand of NC_037595.1, from coordinate 27,775,763 downwards.
AATGTGGAAGTTGCGGCTGCCGGAGAAGGCCGAGTACCCGGAGTATCCACGGAAGTAGCCGTAAGGCAGCGCGCGCATGATGGGTGGCATGGGCTTGATGTCCATGGCCTCCCCGGCGTCGTCCACGAAGGTCGTCTTCTCGTCGTGGCTGGAGAAGGCCGTCTCCTTGACTGAGGATGGCTTGCTCTCTGACCGGACCTCGGCGTCGAAGGTTGTCTCGATCTTTTCGCCGTGCCGCGGCTGCACGATGGCCACGTTGTTGGCGGGCTTGCCCAGGTGTGAATTGAGCATCTTGACGCCTAGCTTTGGCGAGCTGGTGGTGGTGGGCGAGCCCATGTTTTTCTCCTGCGCGGCATAGCTGAATTCACTGGCCGGGACCGGTCTGACCCCGTTGGGGTCCAGCTGTTTGCGTGCCACTGACGGCGAGGAGGTGCAGGTCTGGTCCGGCATGGCTACGAGATCATCGCGGGAAATGTCAATAGACTTTGACCCTCCACCTCCACCAGATTTCTCCGCACCGTCGTGCAGTTTGGGGCTGGTCCTCTCATCCACCCGCGGACTGTTCCGACCACTACCCGTGTCCAACTTTGGACTTGACCTTTCCAAGCCAAGACCTTTACCCCCGCCGCTGCTCCCTGGCTCCGCTTTTCTGGAAGCCGTGCTTCGTTTCAGCACTGACAGGTTGGTCTGGGTGTTGCTGTCCGTCTTGGTTGCCTTGCTCTGAGATGTAGAGCAGGTCGGCTTGACCACGTTGATGGCTGTCGTCGTGGGGGAGACCCATGTCGGCTAGGGCTGGGGGACATCAAAGGGGTGTGTGGGAGACTCTCGCTGAGCCCCCTCTCTCACCACCACTCCTCCCAGCCCGGTCCTACCATGCCCCTCCAGCCCCGCGGCGGGGATGGTCACCGGCACGTAGTGGGCCGCGGTGGAGGAGGTAGGACTGAAGGCGCTGCGGTCGGAGACGTCGTGGAGGCTCATGGCGGACTCCTTAGCATGCCTCTCCAAGCTGCGTGCGTGGCCGTTGGAGCCGGGCCCTAACACCTCCCCCCTGTCCAGGCTTTGCACGTTCACTCGCGCGTGCCCGCTCTGCACGCTGTGGCTGCTGTTGCTCGGAGGCAGCCGTAAAGGCTGTGACGAGGTGGGTGAGGTCGGGGTGGAGTGTTGCTGGAGCTGCTGTTGATGCTGCTGTTGGAAGATGTTCGCATACCCAGGGATGTGAAAGTTGCCGGGTACAGAGCTGAATGTGGAGAACGATGGACTTGTCGGCTGCTGTTGTTGCTCTGGGTAACCACTATGTTCGTAATGTTGACCACGCGACTGATGATGATGGTGCTGCTGCTGCTGTTGTTGTTTGAGCTGCTGCAGTTGTAGCTGTTGCAGCTGTTGGTGATGCCGCTGCAGCTGCTGCTGCGTCAACGGCACCTGCACCTGCTGCTGCTGCTGCTGCTGCGGTTGCTGTAAAGACGTTTTGGAAGAACTAGACGAGAGACCCCTCTGAGACCCCGAACCAGGCTGACCTCCAAATAGAGACTTGTGTTCACGGGAACTGGACCCTCCGCTTCTCTTCTCCTCTTTTGACCCTCTTCCGCCTGATCGCCCCTGAGGCTTGGGGATCCCCGTTGGTATGGTAGAAGGCAGCGGCGGGGGAGGAACAGACGGGGTAGTGGGAGCGGAGGATGATGACTGAAGGCCAACAATGTCCAACGGCGGCCCTGAGGAAGACTTTGACCCCTTCCCCGACGATGATGCTGACGAAGAGGGCTTGGAGGTTGGAATGAAGCTACCCAGTTTGGAGCCTTTTTTGGACGGGGTGGGGCTGGGCTGGCCCAGCCGTGGATCCCCTCGCTCTGCTTTGCTCCCCGAGGCACTCGAGGTTTTGCGGCCCAAGGCCGGCGAGCTACCCGACAAGACGGAGGCGCTGCTCGAAGGCGAGGCGAGAACGAGGCCAGGAGGGACAGGGGAGGGTGCGGGGGAGGCCTGCCTTAGGTGCTCCTCGGGTGACAAGGCGCCAGGCCCAGACACTCCACCGCCACTACTGCTGCTGTGCTCACGTTTGGTGCTGAAGGCCCGCACCAACGACTTCTTCCCGGACTTGGCGGAGGACGAGGAGGAGCCCTTGCCAGCAGGGGCGGTTGATGACGCAGGCGCGCATGCGCCATCGACAGTGGAAGCTAACGACGCGGAACTCTCCGACGGCGAGGAGTTTGGCGCGCTGGCAGAGGACTTGACGTCACAACTGCCTCCGCGCGACTCAGCCTCGGAGCGAGAGCTGCTGCTGGCTTTGGACGCGCTCTTGGTCCCGCCCTTCTTGTCCTTGTCCTTGTTGAAGAACTTGAACTTGTCCAACATAGAGTTCTTGTTGCCGGACGAAGACGAGGAGGTCGAGGGCTTAGACGACGAGCTTTTCGACGAGGATGTGGAAGACGTGGAACTGGCGCTGGTGCGGTTCGACTGCTTGTCGCCACCTGATCCAGGACGTCCGCGACCGACCGGCGTAGGGATTCCTGAGGTCGGTGCTGCACCCGGCGAAGTAGCTCGAGGCTGAACTCCACTGCTGCCTTGGGCGGAACTTCGGGGTGGAGCTAAAGACGAGCCTTCAACAATATAAAAAAAACAGAATGTAAGAATATTGCAGGCAAGGATAAAGAAGCAATTCGTGGGTGGATTTTCCTTTTTATTTGTATTTTTCGCTTTTTTTTCTCTCTCTCTACTTATCTCTCTTTCACACACACAAACACAAGGCAATAGGATAAAATATTATTTTAGGTTCTATTAACCACGCGAAATAATATGCAGCTGTGTGTGACCAGAGCCAAACGGCACCAAATCTGACAGGAGAAAAATTATGGGTTATGGAACACGAACGTGCCGAAACTTCTAGGTCAACACCAAACCTCCGGAATTCTCGGGAGGGAAAAAACGATTTTGCTCACCCTCTCCCCTTTAATATCTAACCTCAACTTCGTTTCTATGGTTACAAAGATAGCCGATGTGATTTGGCTCCGATGATTCAGAAGTACTGAAAGTTCGCTTCCTGCAGATTCCATCAACTGTTCACCGTGTGATCGATGGATGAACTCGAGGTCGGTCATCGTTACTGCAAACCTACATCTCAGCTGAGTAGTGTTCAGAAGCTTCGAATCATGTTTTTACACAGTATTTGAGACAATAAAAATAACTTGTAAGGTATGATCCGTGCAGAGTTCTCAACTAATTTTAACTCTAAGGCTTCCAATACCCGTTAATAACCAAGACAAGTTGGGGTATCGGGGTGGGAACAGCACAATCTCTCTCAATCAATCGCACACACACACACAGCCACATGTATACACATTAGTTGGAGTTCATGGTCCTGATAATGTTTGCAATTATAAACACTTCAACAAAACAGCCCCAGGGCCGAGCAAACAGTGTGAGTAGTCAGAAGTCTTGAGGCCAATGTTGTCCTCCTTCTCTCCATTGTTTTGTCTAATCCTTATTTTTGTCAACATTTCTCACTGACCTTGTTGCAGGTTTTCTATTTTCATTTTCCTGTGGTTGTCATCGTAGATCATTTGTGATTAATTGAAAATAATTTTAGTAGGCTTCATACGCTGGCACCCCAATATATTTCATTCGATTTTCTCTCAATTTAGTGTTTGTTTTATATATTTTTAGTGTCACCGACATACATACTGCCTCTAACACTATAACTCTGATAAAAAAAAAATATATCCACTCAAAAATGTCAAGATGAAGTTTCGCAGCGAATCAATCGACCAAACGAAGGTTGCCGAAAGAGCCTGAAGTTTTTTTCTTTTCAAAAATCTTTTGCAAATCAAAAAATAAAAATTCGTGGGATCCATACCTCATGACCTTTCAAAAGTTCACTCGAATGAACGGATCGATGTCTAATCACATTGGCGAGCGGCGTTGCTGGCCATGTTTGAAAAACCTAAAACCACCGCGAAAATTTTGAACAGCTTGCGAAAATGGTAAAAAACCGTCTGTCACACTTTTTGTGAAAAAGTTTACAGTGGAGGTCACTCGGCAAACAGAAAAAATGGCGTCTCGCGTGTGTCCGAAGTTTATGTGAACATAAAACTACATTCCACACCACGGAGCGAGGAGTTTAAACTCTGCATGTCACCTCACTTCACTGTAGTCTCACATTTCACTTATTCTCCTTCTCACATCACAGCCTTGTGATCCCGCCTCACACCACGTGACCCACTAGCATCCCCTGTCCTCCCCTCAGAGGGAGGCTGACGGAGAACGGTGACCTCCTGACCTGCACAGCACGTGCGGCTATCGCGTCATCGCCAGGATAGTCCGAGAAAACAAGAGAGTCCTTCCAGAAAAGACGAATGTCATCAGGTGGCGGCGATGGTGTGATGTATCTTAAACACCATCAGTGTCACATTCCATTTTCTCTGAATTTCGTTCTGACCCTCAACCTTCGTTTCTACAACGGTTTCATTTCTACCATCCCGTTGCTTGTTGGGGAATGTGGTAAGGGTGTGGGGATGGAGGTGAATGGGAAGAATGACCGATTCAATTTAGATGGTTTCGAAGAACACAGTTTCGGCAACCCGATCATGTTTTGATATTCAAAAACAGAATCGCCAGAATCCTTAATAGTGAGGCGTTCAAGCATAAGTCACTTCTGGGTATTAAAATTTTTTTTTCTATTTTTCAATTTTCTGTCTGGGTTCTGTCAACCCTTCAGACCAAGATGGAAATGAATATTTACTGAGGTACTTTTTTGTTGATTAAAATTTCGTGAGGGGACACAAGAGACTCCTTCTCCGACAACCGGTTCGTACTTCGCTCCACATACATGTCCACCTTCTTCACCTTCTCCAACACACGCTTACTTCTTCCCGTACATCCGTGCGCATGCGTTGCATTAACAAGCAGTTAATTGTGCCTCACAGATTGTTAAGAGATGAGAAAGTAGATAGAAATGGTGTGGTATCGAAGTCTGGTGGTCAACGCCAGTGATGACCATCAGGTCCATGGACAAGTCGCCCAAACTCAAAATCTTATGTGGCACGCGCTTCAAGTTTTCAACCCCTCAGACCGAGAGATTGCACACTTACTACTCCCTCCCACTAAAATATCCCCCATCAAGCCTCAAAGACCACGTGACAGATGTCTGACAAGTATAAGCGATGGCGATACGGAATATAAGAGTTTCTACTTGTCAGAACGGATTTTCTTCACTCGCAGGTGTAAATACCTCGGGGATGAACAGATAAGAGCGGGGAGGGAGGAAGAAAGGACGATTCTTGTCATTCCCCCAATGCCGCTGGTCCAAAAGGGAGTGGACAGCATGTCCAGCTTTTTTCTGGAAGTTTGCAAAAAATATTCTTGTCAACACTCTCTCCCCCTCACCCACACACACACAATTATACATCGATAAAGAAAACCGTCTTCAGTTGAAGTAATTCCCAGGTAAGCGCCATTATACACTGTGAGAGAACATGTCCAGACAAACCACTCCTGCCTGTCTAGTCGAGGCAGGCCTAGCCTTATATCCTAGCAACAAAACACTATGCATTCAAATGAAAAATCCGGCGGCTCACACGCAAGGGGTCTGAGCGGAAGCGATTAAAAATAAAGATTAGAGAACAAGAAAATGAGAGGCGAGGTTGGCTGCACACCTTCGGAAATTCCTCCAAAACAAACCACTCCTTCGTGAAATATAGAACATGTCGCAGATTTGAGAACAGATGGGGGGTGAGGGACATGAGGACCCTCGGGAGGCAGGTAAAACAGACCGTTACAGCACACACTGTGACGAATGAAATACACACCTGGGGAGGAAAAATAAGGCCCACAAACGGAGGAGCAGTTTGGGGACCGAGGCTCCGTATTTGTCGAACACTGGAGAGAACTTGTCGGAAAGCCTTTGTGAACCTGCAGGTCACTCAAGACAACACCGTTGACCGCGAGTGGAGGCCCCTTTGTTCCTGTGTTCTGGTGAGAGTGCCACAAGCCACTGTGAGGCTACAGGTAAACAGAGAGTGCCGGCAGGGGGCGTTATTACCCTCACCTGTGCCAAAGGTGTTACAAAAGGCCGCGTTCCACGAATGCTCCATATCTTGGATGCCTTTCAGGAGAATCATCTAACGGGTGTGACTGGCAACAGAAGCCGAGACTTAGAACACATTTACACAAAAAATAAACTAACAGGTGAGCGATTTACGAGATATCGGTACCCCACTCTGCTCCTCCTACCCCGCCACCTGTCCCAATCCAGCCTCGCCGTCTCCATCTAATGGCCATTTTATTGGCAGATCACAACAAAGAAGGGTAAGAGGATAATTTATCTCCAAAGAGCTGTTCATTTCCTTGTTCGGGATAATGAGTGTGGCGCCTTATGCAAATTATTAAAGATAAATTCATGCACTAAACATAGTTGTATCAATACAACGACCAAAATACTACCAATCGTCTAAGTACATAAGTTCTTCACATATAATAAGCAATAGTTTTCTTCTTGACACAAAAAGGTGTCATCATGCGCTGTTTTTTTTTTCTCTACTCGACCGACGAGATGAATGTACCACACGAGGTCACTCAGCTCCAAAATTCACGGTCAGATTGACTTTAGTGTACAATGAAGTCAGCTCCACAATATATCTGACGAGTACTTCTACTTAATGATAACAACATAATCAAGTGTAAAGTAATGACAGTAGAAAAGGACCCCATGCCAATCCTGTCCTTGTGAAGCCTTGCGGAGCCGACGAGAGGAGGGACAAAATGTCTGCCTTGCTATTCCTTTAAACTAAATCATGCACTGCCGCTGTCACGAGTTCCCTCCCGGCAACTCCCTCGCCCCAGGAGGCGCCACCTACCCAGTGACTCAACATGACGCTCGAGACAGCATGTCTGAGCAAGACATGCAAGACACGCAACCAGGGAGACAATCCTAAGTCCATCGTCTTCTCGATGGCTTGAGGACGATGCAAGCTCCAGGACGACCCACTAGCATGATCTCCTCCAACACGTCCTGCTCTGGACACAATGGCCTACCTGGCATCTACTCCACAAATCAGGGTACTAGCCGTTTGGCTAGACTTGACCAGTTCTACCCTCCCAGCATGAAAAGCTGTAGAATGAGAAGTACCCGCCTCCAGCCTGGTCAATGCAGCGTGCATCGAGTGCGTGCGCGTGCAAGAGGCGAACCATTTGTTCGTTCATGAACGTTTCCACGTCTCGTACAATTTGTGAACATTATACTTGTTTCTCCCCTCCTCCAACGCCCACTACATCATCTGACATGTTCTATCAATTACTACCACGATTTGTTTTTCCTAAACCCATCTAATCACTTCTTTCAACATCTAGCACAAGTGTACCCCATAAATCCCCCCAACATCCCCCACACACACCGAGGGCTGCGCCATGTAAATGAGCCGAGGTGACGGAGTGAAGCATTTATCTGCGTTTGATGCGATCCCTCTTCCTGCAGCACGAGGGCTGGTATTAGATTTACGACGAGGGCCTGGATAGAAAAGGTCCTTAGCAACGCTGCCCTCGACCTGGGGTCAACTGTTGGCGCACGCGCCACGGGGAAAGATAATTAGCCAATGCAAACCGTCCACATTAGTGATGCAAGTCTGAACGCAGCTATCACAGCTGTAGAACAAATTCTGTTTATGAAAATATCTCGTTAAAGGACTCGGCCAAAAAACAACTTTCTGAAACATCATTAAACACAAACCCGCCAGCTGACCTTTCGTGGATGTGTGTCTTGCTTTATGAAGATGGCTGCACAGGTGTGACAGACAGAGCTAGCAAGTATGATTTCTCAACAAGCCTCCCCCACAACCACAACCACTACCCCATGTGGAAGTGTGAGGATTATTAGCATCATCAACAGCCAAGGGTCCTTGCCGCTACTTTCTCACCCCGGCAAAATCTACCCTTGGACGATCCGCGTCGTGACAGGCCAACCGACCGACGGCGCGTCTTGGGTGAATCAGGGTCACAGGTCAGCAGGTCGCGGCGCATGCGCGGTAAGGCTGCTGCAGCAGCACGACTTCAGAAAATGTCTGGAACCTCACGTCTGCGTTCTTTTCCCCCCACACACAACTTTCTCCCCCTGCCCCCGTCCCGCCTTCGTCTTCCCCGATTTTCCTCTTCTCGATCTCTGTGCTCTCAGCTCAAAGTGGTGAAAATCGTTTGTAACTACTTTCAATCATCCTCTCGGTTTTGCTTCGGGTTCCTCGTCTGCGCGTGCTTGTGGTGACCTACAGCGTCGAAGATGTCTGCTTTTCGATCAGTTCTGTGAGATGTCCAGCACCTACAGTATTCCATTCCCACGCTTCACGCTCAACATAGTAACGAGGCGAATACTTGGTGTCGAACTCTTGTCTATCTGCCACTCCAGACATCTTGCCTTGCCCCGCCCTCTCCATACCTCACCCGCATCCCCACCCTCAAATGCTCCGCACGTGCTCTCGTGCTCAAAAGATGCGACCGGAACCTCTGCCGATCTTTCGCGGTAAGTGAAGAATACGGAAGTGACGTCAGAAAACACAAACAGCTCAGAAAGAGAGAAAAAAGGAGGGATGGGATGGAAGCTGTATCCTGCAATCTTAGAAGTGTCTGCAAGAAGATGAGGGAGACAACTTGCGATACACAGACTCCTCCATTGCCGCCCTTTGCTGCTTTATGACGGGCATTAGCATTGCAGAACGCACGAGGACGGGAGGAAGGATGAATTCGCGATATTTTTATTAGAAAAAAAACCGATTCCCTACATCCACACCCACCCTGAATTCTCCAAACTCGCCAGTGATGAGGTGCGGTGACGTGGTGCACGAGCTCCGTCTGGTACAGCTGCAAACATCGGTCTTGTCTGACATTCCAGATTAGCTTCAACGGACCATGTAATAGCCTCCTTAGGCTGTTCTTACATCCTCCCTCGGGAAGCAGTGGGCGAGAACTTTGTCACTGTGTCCCGAATAAACTAGAAACACCGGCGCGCGCACACACGGCCTCCGAAGAAAAGAACCGTTAATATTTGTCCTTCCAAGAAAAATACACTTTTGAAACTTTTCTCGTAAATCTCACAGTTGGCGGCCGTTATTTTTTATGGCTGCTCGCAAGGAGACTAGAGACATGATGGAATATAATTTACTGCGGGAAGCCTTGTAGTCGACTTGGGTTTCTGTGGTAAGGCTCCCTTGTCGCTATTGAGACTTCCAACTTTTTTTTCTGGGGGTGGGTTGAGGGGTTGAGTAGACTGATGGATAGAAAAATGTTGACTTAGCTTGTGCAAACACAGACCAGGACTGACACAAAGAGAAACAGAGGAACAGAACGGTGAAATAAGAAAATAAATATTCATCATGCAATTTGACTTCAAAAAATCAGTTATTCGCAAATACCTGAATATAATTTATCTCAAAAAAAGAATGAAAACAAAGGTGTGAAAATGAGCACAACAATCCATTCTTCACCCAAAGCTGTTAGCAGACGACTGATGGACAGATGGGCAGACAGTCGCCCGCCGGAGAAAGAAAGGCCAACGAGATCGGACTCTCTCCCTTGTCAGAGAGGACCTCACCTTGGGTGACTGATGGGCGAGGTGAAGTCAATAAAGCCGTTAACTATCCCTCGACAAGCCGCAGCACTCGACAGACACGTGACACACTCAGTATTCGTGACAGATGCTGATCCCTAAGGATGACTGAAACGAGCGGAGCGAAAAGAATCAAACCACAGAAAGAAGGAGTCGACAGTCAACAGGACATTACAGAGAAAGGTGGCTGCAGTGTACAAGATGTTAGTGGATGGTCTGCATGTCTGCCAAAATGTCATCAGGAAAATATAGTCATCGCCAGGACCGTTACTTCGGTCTGATTGCAGTCTGTGGTCCGCGGGACACACTGTAATCATAAACCGATGATGAATGTCGGTGATGACTAGGGCTCAGAAGAGGCACCATCTTGTTTCTAGACCCTGCGACAGAACGACCGAGTTAAGCCTCGACTTCACAACGAAAATACATCAAACAGCAGGACATACGAGAGCCAGTGATTTCAGTGTTTCATCTCTCTCCACCAAACAGACATGTGACCTTCTCGGAGCCAATCATCTTTAGTCTCCATCCATCAAACGACTAACAACATCAAAGCAAACCGAAAAAACAATTTCTCGATCACTTTGCCGCTAGAACGCCTAGGAAATATTTACCTAAAGATCGTTGCAGTGTTTCTGAACTTGGTCTAGGGGAAGGAAAAGTGAAAGAAAACAATGAAAAATGGACTAGCCAAAAAATAAATCCACAAAGAAAAGATTAAACAAAACAAAAATATTTGAAAGAAAACAAAAACAACCAAACTACACACGCGCGCATAAGGACACCAACGAGAAGAGACTAATGTGAAAAACGAAACCTGGTGCCAGGAAATCTGAAGGAAGCGTGACTCACTCACTCGGCCAACGTTCGAATGCCACTTGGTGGCGCTCTCCTCAAGCTGTTTCGGTTTCCCAACATCCAACAGCTCGTGCTGCGAGCGATGTGGACCACTTCCACCATAAATCTCGTCCTGCTTGTCGACACATGCCACGCCCACCCTGACCCTGTCCAGCGACCACCCACTTCCAGTCTGCCACGGGGTGGCGCATCTGTCTATTTTTTCTCTTTTTTTTCCGAAGCAAAGTCTCCAATGCACAGGTTTCCGAGAAGAAAAAAAAAACAGACTGGGAGGACACACACACGCACGCACACCTCTGGCGTCCTTGTTACCTGTTATCTCCGCGCTCACAAAACACCTTCAGCCCCTGGCAGACCGAGATAACACCTGCAAGTAGCCCTCGTCGCCAGTGTTAACACCTTGCAACGGCTCGAGCACACGGTGGTGAGTGGCAGGTTGTGGGGGATGGTGCTGGCTTCGTGTGCTACCTGCCCAGGGTCGTGCTGATGCTGACGATGGTGTTGGTTAACAAACCGGTGTCGGCTCTTTACTGAATCGTCGTCAGGTGGAAACGGAAGCTGGAAAACGGGTGTGAAGAGTGGATAGGATGAAGGACAAGGGTTTACGACACTATCGAGGACGAATTGTTGTTGTTGTTTCTTTACGCATGCGCCTAGAGGGCCACGTGGCGAAGAGAACAGAAGACATCGTTGAAAAGTGGGGCAGGAAGAATGACACGAGGGCTACCCCGACTATCACTTGTATTACCACTTGCACACCTGTTTGCAATGTTTGTCCTCGCTCAAACCCTCCACAGGAATGCAGATGCAGACACAGACACAGAGGACAAACAAGGCCACAGTCTCGGCCACGAGCCGCACGTGCCGGTCAGCCAAAGTGTTGTCGAGAAGCGTGTTACCTCGACACTGATTGATCAATCTGTCACGAGACATGGATCATTTTGTAATTTAATAATTTGTTTGTGTGTTTGTTGTTTTTACTTTTGGTCACACCATGCTCGGAGAAAATATTTCCCAATGTTACACGATTTTACACACCTTTACACCTGCAAACCTTCTCTCTCTTCTTGTCTTCCCTTCTCACCAGTTCGTGCTCTAGAAATTCCAGCAAAATAGTTTTTCTCCGTGTTACCATTCCCTTCCCCATGCACATGCAGTGCATTCCATTCTCACCGACTCCTCCTTTCTTCAACACTTTTAATTTCCTGTCTTAATCTTTGCTAAGGCAATGGTATGCAGGCATCCTGCCTTCCCCTCCCCTCCCCTCCCCACTACCACCACCACCACTCCGTCAAAGGTGCATCACAAGCGAACATCTTCCCACTTTAGGCATCCCACAAGGAGCGGGAGAAAATGAATGCAAATGATCGATTCATCCTCCCAGACCTGGTTCCGACCTCTGACTTCCGGCTACAGACGCTCCCTCCATCGCTAAGGCCCTCCCTGCCTTCAGCCTCCAGCAAGGGTGAGCCTCGCTCACTTCCTCAGAAATCAGGTCTTCGTCAAACGGTCTTCATGTATCGGTAATTAGCATGATTGATCATACATGTATATATGTCACTCAATGACCTAATTCAATATGTGTGTCATACCGGGAACAAAATCAGGTTAACGATGCCAGGAACCGAAATAAAAAAAATACCAGAAGATAACTTAATTACACACTATGGTGCTCAGTCTTCCGTGGATAATTATTACTTTGCACCACAAGCAACTAAAATCTTGGTCAACAAAATCATGGAGAGAGGAAGTGAGTGCACACGACACTGATGTCCGTGACCTCAAAACGCAGGACAACGGACCGTGACATCGCCACACACGATCGAAGACAGCTGCCTGCTCCGCCAGGTCATGGGGTCACCAGTAGCTGCTCCCCGGGGAACAAGCTCTCAGAATACGGACGGACGGACGCATAATACATGTGCGCACACAAGTGAGGCAAAGAGCGAGAGTGCAACGAACCATGAAGACAGTGTAGACTAGTGCAAGAACCACAAAAATATTCAATATTCCACGAAATCGGCAAAGAAAGAACGAAGGAGGGATAGATGGCTCTCTCTCTCTCTGTGGAAGGGAATCAGGGATGAAGACAGATTCCCGCAGCAAGCCGTTAACCCTTTCGCTGCAGGAGAACGAACAGCAGACACGGCGCGTGCTTCGTGCAGCAGGCCGCCTGGCGGACGGCTGGACGGTCGTCCCGAGCTAAATGCATGTGTAATATCTAACATCGATTTATCGAGCATCTAGCGAGAATATTTAATTCCTCCGTCTTCACCTTCTCTACTCGGCGCTTGCTCGGCGAGTAAACCACCGTCCGAGTCGGTGAATCGATTTCCACGAGTCAGCTGCAGCCCCAGTTCCTTAAATTCCGTTCAGGGGAAATACGAAAAAGACGGGAGGAAAAAAGAGAAAGATGGGATGTGGGAGAAAGAGTGGGAAAGTTATACTGAACAAGTCTCTAAAAAAAAAGTAGGGTATCGTCGACGGCTAGACAAGAGTGATCGGTCGGTCTATTTATAGACTCTACAACAGCAGCAGCAACCTTTGTCTTATGTCATGTACCGCCTGTAGGTCATAGGTCATCAATTATGAGAAGCTACACATCATTGCATCAATTAGAAGAGCAAACATAGCAGGCACGTGCAGATGACACTGGTAGCAAATAGTTGCGCTCGTTTGTTATGAGCATCATCATCCAACTCTTGCTCTAGATGAGGATAGTGTGTGTGCACAACGAGCGTTGGACGAGAACATAAAGACAGCAGAGATGAAATGGGATCATCACGTGACATTTGTACGATCCTGTCGAGTGCGAGTGCGCACACACGAACGTTTAACAAAATAAAATTTTCATATTCTCTCTCAGACACACCAGGACACATGAACACACAAGCTTTAACACAAGGCAGTCGCACCTTACCTTTTCACTTCTGTGCCCCACCTCAAGCCTCGGTGCGAGAATTTCTAGACTGGAGATACACTGAACACAAGAACCTCCACCAACAGTTACAATGGCGGTCATCGTGAGATACCAAGAGGACATTTTCTCGGGCAGGAAAGGGGGAGGAGAGGAGGGCTGTCCACCAGCAGACGGCAGAACTGAAGCTGCCGCTGCACTCTGTGTCCTCCAGCAACAAAGTGCACAACACAAAACGAAGATGTCAACAAGAGATCGATAGTCTTCCCGCTGACAATGCTGTGCCCTCGCATGAAGAACAAAACCTTTCGGTGGAGGAAAAAAATATACGTTGTGCTCTTAGTGCATGACGTCACTCAGACAGAGAGAAAGGCGATCTATTCGCCGGTCGAGCTTTGTTCGTCAATTTCAAGTCACCTTTTCAGGTGGAAAAAGTCAGCTCGCGCGCCATTTGGTCGTCTGACCTTACCATACATTTACAGGAAGCTGTTGCTGAATGCAGTCTACTCACACAGACTGCACCCCATACCACACACCCCCATTCTGTACATCACGGGTGTGTGTGGTACAAAGGCCCGCCACAAAGGAGTGGCAGGTAGAAAAAAAAGAAAAAAAAAGTCGAACGAACCTTGCCCTCAGATATACAGGTTACCTTCGTGTCACGGCGAACTCGACCGTCGATGCCGAAAAAAAAATTTTTTTTTTTTTTTAATCTTCCAGCAGCTACGGAAGTGACGTTTTCAAGAACGTAGCCCTCCGGTCGAGGTATAAGGTCAGGGAGCAAAAACTATTCCCAAGGGAGAGAACCACATGGCTCTCACCGATCGTGAACGATTGTCGGAACTCGCCGAGAGTTACGAGGGTCTTGCCAACCCAAAGCGGAAAAGCGTTATGCAGCAGGTTCAGTGGAGCATTGAGAAAGATGGCAGGAGGGAGAGGGTAGGAATCCTGGCACAATCCACCCTCCCAACCTGTACCAACCTTTCTCGATGTGTGGACGTGGTGCAGTACCCTGCTGGAGCTAATCACTATTGGTGAAGTAATGAAAACGCCGACAGTGTCTTCTGTTCTTCTTTTTCTTCCCAGAGAAAGGATGGGGTAGAATGGCAGCTGGGTGATGGGGTGTGGGGGAAGCCTAAATCTTTCATTAGGAAATTCTTGGCATAACCTGCTTGACTTTCCAACATTCCAATCGTCTTCGGCTCCGCTGGCCAGAAACGACATGGCAGGTGATTCAGATGTCCCGAGTAATGTCGGGTGGCATGCGTTGCCAACGCAACACTCAGAGCGTAAATTAATTTAACATTCAGAAGTCTCTTCAGACACCCTCTTACACATGCATCCAAGCAACGGCACATCCTGATTATTATGGATTTGCTGTGTCAGTGTTCACACCTGGTGTGCAAAAAAAAAAAAAGTTCAGTTAACTCACCGTGAAAAATGCCATACGCGCATGATGAAGATGAACTCTAGTGACTGTCGAGGTAGATGGCTCGTCAGGTCTAGTGAAAGAGTGGAGGGTAAAGGAGCAGAACTTTCTCCTTCAGTCGCTTTTATCTTTCTGTTGGAGGATTCTATCCCAGTCCCGAGCGAGCGCCGAAACACCGAGCCATCTATTCCCAAGCCGAGGCGCCCAGCGGAAAACAGGACAGGATCCTAAGCCCTCGGTCAGCAACATGGTTCCCAGTCCATCCTCCTCCTACTCGGTGATGTACTGCCTGCCTTCAGCGCCTCCTGCCGGCTAAACTCGACCAATAGACTACTCTCTACTCTCCGGGGGGCATGACACGAACGTACGGGTGGGAGTTACTCGCCCCACATCGCCAGACGGGTTCGCACGGCTCAACTGTCGAGTGGTATTAACGGGAAAAAAGACCAGCCCTCCACAAATGTCCCGCAGCTTTTTTTAACAAATGTTTTGATATTTTACAAAATTTATTTTGTAAGGACACGGCAGCCGAACATTCGCGGAATATGGGAGAGTCAGCTGAGGTCGGCTTGAAAGGTCACCAACTGACATGATCACAATTTTAAGGGACCGAATTCATGTTGAGACGGTAACGGTAACTACCGGCTGGTCAGCAATGTGTGCTCCCATCATGGACACGAACCTGCACCCTATAAAGAGCTTTGATGTCGGGTAGTAAAGACATTCTAAAATTACGAATTTTCTGGGGAAAAAACTACACAAAAGTCAAGCAGGGTGTTCTGATTATAGTCAATAGCCACCTGCAGATCGTTAGACGCCACCCCAATATCTACCCATAACACTGTCGTCTAACGAAAAAACAAAAAACCCCCGTTCTCAAGCAGTCGCTGGTCCGTCTGACCCAAGGAAATGGTGGAAGAAGATAGGAAGAAGAATAACAACAGTTTGCTGCAAATATGGCGGTGAGTCGGGTGGACTAAGATGTCTCACGCCTGTGCACCTTCCCATTCTGCTTGATGAGCAAGTTCATTAGCATGCCAAGGAGCTCTAATTATCGTGCCAGGATCAGAGACCAGGTTTTTTTTAGGACGACTCGGGTAAAGGCACGGGTGAGTGGATCTTCAGCGGAAAAAACACGGGCAACTAACTCCCCGTCTGCTGCACACTGCCACCCCCAAATTTCTCCATATTCCTCATCCCTCATTCCTTCTAGAACCCGTTCTCCTCCACACTGTTCACATTACCTCCTCCCACTCTCCCCCAATCCCTTTTCCCATCCTTTACACCCCATAGGACCCTCCCCTCCCCTCCCAAAGAGCTCCGAACCAGAGCCAAAACATTTAAGAGGCCGCGGTGCATGCAAGATAAATCATTATT
Source organism: Pomacea canaliculata (assembly GCF_003073045.1). Taxonomy (NCBI): domain Eukaryota; kingdom Metazoa; phylum Mollusca; class Gastropoda; order Architaenioglossa; family Ampullariidae; genus Pomacea; species Pomacea canaliculata. The sequence goes on along the minus strand of NC_037595.1, from coordinate 27,759,602 downwards.
TCCTTGGGACCAGCCGCATTGTTGGTGCTGCGAAATGGCACTCTTCTTTTTTCCTCCGCTCCCTACCCTCCTCCCCTTGCCCTGCACCAGCCGGGAGGCCAAAGGAGAGGGAGCCAGACTGCACTTTGGTCGGGTGTAACCGAAGTCTCGGTCGAGTGACAGATGACGAGCGGAAGGCGAGAGCACAGACCTCGGCATCCAGATCCATCGTCATCCAAAGCCACCAACCGTTACTGGTGTTAAGTGAACAGGCAGCCTCGCGGAGGGATTTTTCTATAATTAATGATGCACCCGGGTGATACACCAATTTGTTCCTTTGCCAACGGTCGCGTGTGTGAATCATTTCATTTGGTTATTGGCGATCGACAAAGGAAACAAGCGAATTCCCAGATAACAAGGACAAAATATTTTTTATTTTTATCTCTTCACACTTCGAAGGAACTGGCAAGAGCATCACGCAGAGTCGTAAGCGGTTGTCTTTCCGGTGCACGTGACCTACGGCGATCCACCTCCTCTATTATTCCCCATCCTCAGAAGGCCAACACTGTTACAGTAATACCATGAGGAGGGCCACATCATCTGCAATATCATGTTAGGCCCCTCGATAAGTTCACAACCACCGCGGTCTTGATCGCACGGTCAAATTACCGCCAATTTGGCCTCCGGACCACACAGGGATCCCCCAACAGTCAGACAGAAAATATCCATAATTTTAAACTGTAAATTACACAGGAAGGGAGGGAGGGGGTTGAGTCATTAGGACCTCAGGCAGTAGGGTTCGCTGAATAATTGTCTTTGTCCCGTCTTCCTGTCGTCCTAGCATGACACTGGAGAAACAGGTCCACGGTGGACCACACACGTGCAACAGCTTTCTGTACCAGCCACATTCTGTCATCAAACATCGAATGGTCAGTGTGTTGGCATCTGGACTGACGACCTACAGCGAAGTCCATGCACAAATGAATATTTGTCACATTGATGAACTCAGATGACGAGTTGTCATACGCTCTTCCTTTCTTTCACCAACTAACGATAACCAAAGAGGAGAAATTGGTGGGAGCTATTAATAGGATTATTCAAGCATAGTAATAAATAAATACTTACATACACGTCTTTAAGCTTTTAAAATAAAAGTGTGATTTGATGTGATCAGTCACGGTGAGTCGTATTTATAGTTTAGTCCCACCCTTCGGCCCTCGGGTACTCCTCGCTAAGTTCTCTTGCGACTGGGGCGAGCTGCACGACGATTCATTGTGTTCATCCTAATCATGAAATGTTTCCTATTGACATTTTCACTTATGGATACATCCATAAAAAACTCGTCAGCTCTGCAAGTCTAGTTACAACCTCCGTATCCAGCTCTGGTAGGTTAACTTCTCCAGCCCCAGGGGCACAGCAGGGGTGTAACTTACACCGGAGGCAGTGCAGACAATCCTGAGTTAATGCAAGTTTCCTTCAAACCTTGTTTGTTATAATTCTGGACTTACTTTTATCTGTTGGATTTCCTGTCAACTTCCAAGTGAGATTTTTCCGACACGAAAACAAGCAACATCACCACTCAGCTCTACACCAAACTTACTGTCAACCTTTGCCACGATGATGACGACGATGATGGTGATAAAATTCCAAGAAAAGCTATGCCCGCAAAATGTGAGTTCAAGATAGTAACTTGTCCTGTCCAGGGCAGCAAATCGCTCAGATGCAAGTCGCAATTTCTCACAGAATCCTTCAGACTCACAGCCTCTCTACAAGTCTGGCGCCATGTCAGGCCGAGGGTCTGAAAACATCCTTTGAGAGCCGAAGCATGTCCCTCCGTCCGCGGGTGTCAATGGCTCTGACCACGAGAAATAAAATGACCAGGTCATGTTCGATTTTTCAATAAACCGCCCGACAGACACGGAGGATAAAAAAAATTAAAATAAATAAATTGCTCCCCGTTCATTTACTCGGCCTGTAAGGTTCGTTACCGCTGTGTTCGCATCCCTTCTGATCTTTCCCTAGGGTCACAGCGTCCCTAATTCCTGGACTAATTTTATACACTGCATCAATGAATGGTTAGACAGTCAATCGCTGGCATGTGTTACCTGGTACTGCACCTGACAGATCTATATTTAGCATCCTTGTTCTTCTGAACAATGCAGGGTCTATCGATGACCTTTTGTGCTTCTGCTCCATGTCGTGTCCTCAGGACGAGGTCAACAGGGACAAGATGGATGCGCGTGCATTCTGTCTCTACCACATCAGCATATCATTTGTGTCTCCCCTTGAAATTTTATCCATTTATTGTTTTTTTTATCACATCTCTCTCACACACACAAACGCAGACATGAGCGGATCTCTTCCCCATAATATCCATAAAAGAAAGTTTTTTTTAGCTGCTTGAAGGAAAAGAAATTTTAACCAAACCATAAATAGAAGACCGGAAAGAAGACCAGAAGAAAAAGTCTACAAACTATTTGCTGAGAGTAGAGCAAGTAAGAAACCTGAGAATTATTTCGCTTCACTACGACTATTGTAGCGCAAAAAGACAACAAAAACAAAGGTCTTTATTCGACTTATTTGTTTGTTTCTTTACAGGACCAATTACGACCTGATGGTAACCATTACGATTTCTCAGATGTTGCCCTCTGACCCTGGTCGTCAACAATGATTCGTTTTCTGACCCTGAAAAGGTCCATTAATCATGTCTGCTATTCTTGGTTTGAACCGCCTTGGACACAACAAAAGAAAGTTCGCTGCGTGCCGGGTGAGCGCAGACAAGAAGTACAAAAGATCGAATCCACAGAGAAACCGTTGCCCGCGCGATGAACCAACGATTCCCAGAGAGCACCGCGCGAAAGGCCAGAGAGCAATCGTTGAACGGGCGTGCACCCTGGTCTCTGATGACGTCCACGCTCTCCAACGCACCGAAATGACAAGCTTGCACATGCGCACTCACTCATGTTGACACACATCTCTCCGTCTCTCTGTTTTTCTTTTCTCTGTCTCTCTCTCTATCATCGCTTTTCATTACAGCTGATGTCATTCCTTCAAGATGCTGCTACTCTAAGGGATGCTTGCGGTCCAATCCAACTGTCGCTGCTGACAAGTGTTTACAACAGAACCAAATTGTTATCCTATCTTTATCCTTCTGTCATTTCCTTGGCCTTATAAGAATTGCCGGTGTTATTGATCTTGCCTTGTTGACCACGTCAGCCTCATCCTGTACATACACACACCGATACATACAGACGAAAAATAAAAACCCGACAAAAATGTATAAATGCTTGCTTGGGTTGGGTTCGCGGGATAAGGTCAATCGTCTAACCGTCAACAGCTGGCCCGGTATAATTTAAAATAATAAATAATTGGCTTGAAGCATCCCCAGATGTTTGTGCGTGTTGTCGTGAGTGTGTATGCGTGTGCTCGCGTGCGTGTCCTGCAATCGATTGGTTGCGGCGACCTGGCCGTGCTGGAGAGATTGATGGCTGGTTGTCTCCTTGCCCTACCGCCGCCTCCTACCCCGCGACACTTCCTTCTAGGGTCAAGTCGTGCCCTACCTATCCATCGGTATAAGAAGGGGGTGGGGATGGTTTGGTCGCGTGCAGCCAGAAGTAATAGTAGTCCGTTATGTCCTGAAGACAAAACACCACCCGCCATAAACTAAAGACTGGAAGGAGAAAGAATCCCTTCCACACACCACTCAATCTGGTCGGATAGAGAGATCGAGGAAGCTCGGCAGTAGCAACAACTGAAATCGTACTGGCACGTCCTCGATTTTCTGCAGGACGTCTAGCGTCCATCTTTAACTACCACGACGTCGACTGCTACGTCTGATGGAGAGTTCCCCACACCCACATACCCCCACCGACCTCCACCCGCTACCGTCGTCGTTAGGAGGCTGTCTGCACGGTCTGGAAGGTCAACGACACTCGTGTGAAGTGTCTACACAACGGGCGCACTCCTCATTCCACCTTACCTGCCCCATCGCTAGTGAGCAGCGGGGGGACAACGGGGGGTAGGGACTGAAGTCACGCGATGCAGCGACGTCACGCGCGTCGTCAACACCAGCAGCGTCCAGCGCACCGTTGCCCTGGTAACCCAGTCGAGAGAAAGCAGCGGCGTGCTAACGGTTGGCATCCTTGTCGCAGGCAGCAGCCGCCGCCCAGATCCTCTGCCATGGTCCAGTTAACCGACCGACCGCGCTCCCCCTCCCTTCCTTCCCACGAACCGATTCCCCTTTCCTCCCACCTTCCGTTGACCTCTCACCCCACCTTCTGCTGCTACATGCACAAGTCGTTGATTAGCAAAGTTCAAACCGCACAACATTCCGAGGTCGGCTCAACTGAGTTCGGTTATAACCACTCAAATATTTTTTAAAACTCGTTCGATTTTTCGCTATTTAGAGATCGATAAAAACAGACTTGTATCCAGTTTCGCTGTGGAAGTAACTTTAGAGAGTGATGACTGGCGGTTTATGCCTGGCGGTTGGAAAACAGTCATTTAAGCTTCTTCAAACAACTTCTGAGTACATCATCGATGTCATCTTCCACCCGCTTTCACAATCTTATAACTGAGGTCGTGTCGTACAATTGTGTACCCGACTACATGGAGGACAAACTGAACAAACTGGGGAAGACTGATGTGATAATGAATTTCTTTTTTCTTTTTATCAAACAGTGCCTCCTACCTCACCAATTCGGTTCAACTTGTTGTCATCGGAGTAAAAGTAAAAACATGGCGGCCTCTGAGAAGCAGGTCGCGGCAGTGTTCTAGACATGACTGTATGAAAGCGATTAGTTTGAAGCCCAAAGTTCTACAGCAGAAACGATTCAGAATATAAGTATATGTATAATTTAACGACAACTTGCTGGTGCACTTGGCTTTTCCTTTAAAGCACGGTCTGGACAGTTGGCTCACATCATCCTTGGCACAGACAATCTCACGCTCTTGATAAAGTTTAAAAAATACTACAAAATCTGGAAACAATCTACAACCAGGAGAGAGAGAGAAAAAAAAGAAGAAAAAATAAAGAAGAAATTTCTGCGACGATTTCTAATACGATTAAACTGTGTCACGTGCACGGTTAACAGTCGCTTATGTAATGCAGTTGCCTAATCTCTACTTGATTTATCGCTCTAAAAATTCCTGATCGCACTAGGGGACTCGAACGCTGAGCAAAATAAAATGGACATCGTTCATTGCACCTGGCCTTTAACAACATCGATCGCCCGCTATCAGCCATGGGCCACAAGGTCCTCTGGCATCCCTTTTTTGTCCCTGATGTTGGGGTCAACTTCAGTGCAAGATACCATTTCCCTGTAAACTGGCTGAGTTCATCCCTTCTGGGCCACACCTAAGAGATGTTGAGGGATTTAACTTGCTTGCCTCTGTCCCTGTAGTAACCCAAGGAGGTCCCCAAAACCGGAAGAACATTTCGTTGAAGGTTTGGTATTAGTAGGGGAGAGAAGAGGACAACCTGTCTAAGGGACGTTCGTGCTTTATTTTTCCGTTCTCTGGCATCCACCCCTGGTCAGAGACTAACCGACCTTGGTTGCCATGGCAGCAAAGTCAACGTGCTGCTCACGTGGCGATCAATACTCTTCAGTCATGGACTGCGACAATGGCGCTGGACCTCCGGCAGCACCAACCCATGCGACACTGTCACCAACGACACAGAGACCGGCGAGGCCAGTCTTGGCGACAGCTGAAAGGTCACAGGTCACGACCTCCTTGCCCTAATACCTCCCTCTTCCCCCCACATACCGTGGACGACTTCCAGCCTCGGGTTTGGCAACGATTTGAAGGCAGGGGGATCACTCAAAAAGAACTTTACTCCAGAACAAAGATATCGGAGGGACCAAACTATACAATGTCATCCAGCCACCTTGAGGAAAGATGACGCTTGAAAGGAAAGAAGCAATTATAGATGCATCACCAGAGTTCAGTCAGTGCCTGTGCCTCATCTCTAGAGACAGAAAAGATTCTCGATTCTCGTCACTTAAAAGCTCGATTATACAAAAGTCTTGTCAAGAAAGAAGGATGCAAAGATAAAATGTTGAAGGAAGGATATGTGTATTTAAATACCAGAACGAAAGACACAACAAAACAACGGGAACAAAAGGAAAAACTATTCTTTCTTCTCCTTGAGATGACTTGATTACTGCAACACATTTGCATTTCTTTTGATCACTGACAGGAAGGCAGCAATCACGCCAGACTTGTCGGTGGAGAAATCACAATCCCGCAACCCACCCGGTACTGATCCGCCACCCCAACCCACCCTCTCCTTCAAATGATATTCGCTTTTAGTGACTGAGATGCAGATATCAGAACCTTGACACCTTCCACTACCCGACTACAACTCCCCCACCCGACATTCGACTCCCCACCCGACCTCCATCTCCCCCACCCGACACACACGTCACGTACATACGTTACAACATAAACAAAATCAATAACAACCACAGCAACTTGTTTCCTTTCCTCCACCACCTCGCCCCACCCACACCCCTTTCTCGCTCGTGACATGTTTGATCATTGCTGCGTTGGCATAAATATTCATGTTGCACGAAACGTGCACCACTAACAAGCAAATAATAAAAATGGATTATTCTGTTTGAGCTGGATAATGGATTATGTAGAAAGGATTCTCGTTGATGGCGCGCGAGCGGACGACGCCACGCACGAGCTGAACGCGTTGCCTTTGATGTTGTAACCGTCCAGCCGCGGTGGTCGTGGTGTTGATGAGGGTGAGGGAGAAGGGAGGGTCATGGGGTGAAAAGCTAATTCACAAAAAACATGAATAAGCTATTAGTTCCTCCCCCACCTTTATCTACCTCCACCTTTCGCAAGACCGTGACTCTACCTCTCTCTCCCTCCATCGTACGGAGGAAAACAGGTTTCAGAAGCTGAGCCGGGTATCGATTCAATACATACATTAATATACAGCATCTCCTGGTCACAGCTTCGGTCTGGAGGAGACAACTGCAAGAAATGGAGTGGTAATGATGTCCACGCGCGTGCTGGATGCTTTCTCGAGGTAAAATATGACCGTTACTTGGAATGAGGATCAGCCTCAGACAAAAGCGCCCTCTAGCAACATCATTTCTAACAGCCACACATCCCCAAAGTAAACTTTGTGAGCCTGCAACTTGTGTGTGTACTCAGACGATAAGCAGTTTATGTTGTACTGTATGTAGCTCCAGGGTGTATACCCGTTGAGGCCATTAGGGAACCCTGGGAAGGGCGATGCTAGCGATCGATCTTTTGATGATGAAGAAAAGCTAAAGAGGGCGCCACCATTACTACCATTACCACCAGTAACTTCCTCAACTTTTACTATTTACAAGTACTCGGGACACTGGTTGTCAAACAATATAAAAGTGAACTATTGTCACCACGTCGTGTAGGATGAGCAGAAACAAATGTTACCTGGACAGGTGTTCTATCCATCAGACACTTCAAGCCGCACCTCGTCCCCCAGTTTATCTTCCAACAAGAACAAAGGAAACAATCTCCTTTCATGACAACCTCACATCCTCAAAGCAACCAACCCATCACTCCCTGCTGACCTCGGGTCAAGGTTCAAAGCCTCGCTCACACACAAGACACTCGAAAGGTCAGACGTTACGTCACGAGACAAGCACCGGCCACTAAAGAGGTCACGGCAAGCCACTTACCGCGGAGGTAAAAAGTGCGGGTCGCCAGGACCTGAGAGGAAAACATGAAGGCGGAAGTGGCCGTCGGTCGTCAATGTTTAACTAGCATGGGAGGAAGACGGGAGGGTGAGGGACGTAGCTGTCTCCATCACGTACGTTGGTTACAGGTCGGTGTTAATCTATTTGTCTCGTGGCGCGAGGCCCGCCATGATTAGCTTCTGCACCTCTCGACATGAAACTCGTTGCTAGTTATTTACTGTGACCCTCCCGCAGCGCCGTGTCTTCATCCCCAACATCGCTTGTCAAAGAATTTTTTTTCCTCCCTCTCTCTCTCACCCCTAAAGCATTGGAGAGAAACAACCAGAGGCCAAACAAAAAAAAAATCCTGAATCCATTAAAAATTTAAAACCAGGCTTACCGGAAAATGTATTTCAAATCATTAATATTAAAATATACTAAATCATCGAGCCTGAGCGAGGAGTTTTAGCACAAAGTAGGAAAGATACATTTGAGTTTTTTGTACTTTTTTATTTTCTATTTTTATTTATTTTATTTATTTATTTTTTTTTTTTTTTGGAGGGGAGGCCTTGTATCCTTTAACCCAATGACCGACTTCGACAACAATAAATTAAAAGTACCAATGATACCCACGAGAGGCCAATCAAACACAGACTTGTTTTATTTACGGCCAAGTTGCATGAGTCACTTAAACCTTCTGTCTTCAGAATTAAGGCGGGTTTTCCCTCCGAGCTTTACGAACCCCTCTTATGTGAGGAAATGAAATATGAACGGTCATGAAACCTGTTCCTGGCATTTGCCGTTATCCCCTTCCACCCCACACACCCCATCCGACTTGCCACCTCGGTAGCCGGCAGCTGTTGCAGACTTTCCCCTCTTCCTTGACTACAAGGTGGAAAGGGGTGGCACTTAACTAATCAGCCCCAGCAAAGGCTGGGGAGGTATTCCCCACCTCCCTGCGTCTCGCTTTCAATTAGGCTGTGCCTGAAGCCTCCCGCCTTTCTGCTGGCTCCTCCATTAAATGCCTATTTACCTGTTTAGGAGCTTCCCCGTGTAGTCCGCTTCCCTTAGTTGCCCTCGCCATCTGGCACCGAGCCGCTCCACGTTTCATTAGATATAATGCTGGGAATAAGTGGCTCATCCCAACCAAGAAAGAAAAGGAGAAAGAAAATGGGGGGAACGCAGGCGCACACACATAGGTATGCATCGCTGCCAACCAGTCCATGCCTTCTAAGTAAAATGTAACATGGCGACCGACTATAGAAGTCATGAGTGGTTCACTGTGGCTAGGCTGGAACAGTGGAGCCCAACCCTCTCCTTCCGCGGCATTTGACCTCACGTAAGTCAGGTACCCATCCCCTGGGTCGGCAGTTAGAAGTAGGGAAGGTGGAGCAGCTTTCCAGCTACAGGAAGCCTCGAACCACGACGACACAAACCGTCTTGACTTACACCAAGGATCGTGAACTTCATACACGTCACGTGATCAACCATATTGCTTGCGAATACACAAGCCCTTGACTTATCACACCTTGGCTGTATTTCCTCTTCGTTATTTTGATTCATACAGATTGCAAAACTGAGTGAGAGAAAAAAGATTTAGTACTCTACCAACATTTTTTCTAACTTCATTTAGTCAGTATCAGTTACCGGAACTCTTTGGCCAAAAAGACTTGAAAATGTATGCAACGCATGTTTGTCAAGGCAATCTAATTAATTGGATGTCGAGAGACCACTCTAGCACGCTCCACTCTCATCACCCCCTATACCCACTTATGCAAATGTACTTTTTTCTGTCCCTCTCTGTCTTTCTCCGTTTGAGCATCTGTCGGTTGGTGTGAGAATTAGCAGCCTGCTAACATGTCCTGGCCAACTGTGTGCTCACGCGCGCACGTGTGCAAAGTCCTGCTCAGCGCATGCGCCGTGGTCAGCACGCTCCTATTGTCGTTGCCTGTCCCCATCCCCATTCCCTTACCTCCCAACACCCCCCCCCCCCGGGCAGCTTTCACCTGGCCGACAAAGCCCTTGCATCCGTCAGACCGGACATGACACCTGCACCGTTACCTGGCACTGAGTCATTAGCATTCAGGTATGTCCGCTCGCGTCACCTGACAGTCCAGGTGGAACGTGGCTTCACGGACCACACACGTGGCCGTGACAGTTGGCTGGGGGTCCACTCGCCCTCCTCATCCTCACTCGCCCTCCTCATTCTCCTCTCACTCCTCGCATTCTTGTCATGTCTACCCAGGGTGACGTGGTCCGCAAACTCCGGGCTCACATGCAGGATGCGAAATATCCGAGAATTCTCTCAACTCAATATCACCTGTACTACAGGGTCACGCACTCTCGCTTGTTGACCATAGCAACCAAACGGATTTCTCGTTTTCATACCTTGCTAAATGTTTTGTTGCACGATTTGCTATTTTTGTGCAGGTGTGAAATATTAAATTCATATTCAATTAGGGGTATCTCATAAACGATAACAATAATGGATCAAGGCAATTTATTAAAAAAAATTAGTTTTTGTCTCTTATTTTAAAACAAACAACACCCTCCTTCTCTCCCTCCTCCACACACAGCCTGTCTCCTCATCCACCCGTCACCACGTGACAGACCACCACCACGCGACCTCTCAGCACCAACACCACCACCACAAACAAGACTCTTACCCGTGTTCCACGCGGCGACATTGTTGTTCTGCTGGTTGCCGTGGGATCGACTCTTGTCTCCTGTGCTTGCGACAGGAGCAGGCGCGGCTGCGGTGGCGGCGGCGGCAGCGGCGCGGCTGTTTCGAGCGTTAAGCTGCGCGGTGCTGAGGGCGGTCTCCTTGCACGGGGTGCTGCTGGCTGCTGCTGCTGCTGCTGGCCCGCCCTTGCTCGCGTGACCCTGGCGGAATGGTGACGGCAGTCTGGAAATGTCAAAACGGAGTCTCTGCTCAGTCAACACGTGCCCCACTTCCGGCCATCAGCCGCGCTTTTGATCTTTTGTGTGTGTGTGAGTGCGCGTGAGCGGTTACCCGATGTGTTGGTAACTGGGTGTCTGAGGACCGTATGGGTTTGTTTTTGTTTGTTTTGTTGTTTATTTTAAAAGGTAGAGGTGGCTTGATTACAATCAGTGATGTCGATGTGTTCAGTCTGTTATGTGACAACAGGGTTCATTTGCATACGTGTGAGTATGCGCGCGCGTGGAATGCACATGCCTACAGAATGTGTATGAATATATACTATCCAGCGATTCTTTGATAACTTCCTCCTTCCATCCTTCTCTGCACACACACACACATGCACGCGCAGTGACTAGGGCAGACTCACGTGGTACCGATCAAACCATCTTCATGTTTATTACTAAAGCATAATCACGTTCTTGAACACTACGTTCACCCGATGTTGGAGAGAGAAGAACAGAGAAAAAGATAAAAAAAAGGGGGACTGGTGCTGAGCTTCAAAGACAACCTGGTGAAGCACGCTGGCGAGACTGGAATCGATAGGGCCAGCAGGACAAAGGCGAGGGGAGAGTGGCGGCCGGCATGGACCTGGGATAATGCCACATTAGCAAGAGATGCCACTACATCATCCAGACAGACAGGGTGCCCACCTCCACTGCGCTCGGGGAGTGGGAGAGAGAGAGATGGAGAGGGCTGGTGGGGGAAGGATGCAACATTAAGAATATCTGCCATGGGTGTAAAAATGTCACGCACAAAAAGTAAGCCTGAGAAAGTTCCCATGTAGGGCCAAAGTCCAATTCTTTCAACCATTCCACCCAGAGAAGATTTGCAGTCTTTCTGAGAGGGTAGATGCCTGTACAGAGAGACTTCACACATCAGGCAAGGAGAGCATCTCGCACACAGCAATGATGAGAAAGGCAAGAGGTCAGTAATGTCACGTGAGAAGGCAACGCTGTATGTGGTCACCAAAAATGTTTCCCGGTTCATGAAGTGCATATGGCAAGTACCCCCTCCTCCTCGTGTCTCCTTGCATTTAAGTAAAGTGTCGTACTAAAATCTATGTTTTACTGGCCACAAGGGCGGTGAACTGTTAGTGGTTCACTGAGGGCCAGAGAATGTTGAAGGGGAAGCTTGTCTGAACTTTAGTGGATAGCTCAGGTTTCTATCACTGATGGGTGGGGTGGATGAGGGCAGGCTTTAAGCTGGTTAGTTCTAAAGTCTTACACGATGACCACCTCACTGTGATAACTATGGAACTTTTTATTGTGATAATTGAAACAGTAACTTTATTCAACAATTCCTAAAAATCACCCTACGGATGTGCTGTCTCTCTCTCACACAGAAACAAGCACACATACACAAATACTCTCGCATACACACAGTCCATATCTCTTTACTAATAATAATGTTCACAACTACTTGTTTGCATCTTTTCATAAACATTTACTGTTGTCCATCTGTAGTGTGTAGCTTTAATTCACTACCACTTAGCTTTTGTGTTGTGAGCTCAGTCCAAGATCTTCGACATGAGTGCCTGATCAGCTTTGTGTTTGATAAATGACTTTGGAGAGATTCACGGACAGCATTCAATTCAGCTTAGCGCACACCTGAATGGATGGGCACTTAGAGCAAACGTTCCCCAGGAGAGAACAATGTAAAATTAACCCATTGCCTAAAAACAGGTACAATTATGGCCCCAGACTAAATGGTAATAAAGAATTGCAAATACTGCAAAAGCAGGCTGCACCCAATTCAATTGCACTCGCTGTGCTCCTATCCCTTTTCCACATGCTTGAGGCAAAAGGTTACAAGGCAGTCCATTTGAATGTTCATCAATGTGGTATCAACAATATATTCTAGGTGCCTCAATAACTGGAGCACAAAGATGCCAATACTCACTTTAATATTGTTTATTTTCGACAAATGGAAATTAATACAAATTACTACATTAGTAAAATGAAAATGATACCCAAGGGAAAACTAAAATGGTGCATATGGAAGTGGACTGTGCAACAAATGAAGCAATGTGAAAGCTTCACATCCTGCTGTATATTTAAATTTTTGTATGTGGCAACCATTTTTTGAACGAACACCATTTTTTTTTATTCTGACTGTATTTTTAAGATTTCAAGAAATACAAGAACACAATCTGCTCAAGGCCAGAAATTCTGCTTCATTTGACCGCTCCTTAATACAAGCACAAAAATAAATTAAAACTTGAGCCAAAAAGCAAGAATGAATACAGACAAATGCATTCAGGGGTGCGTACAGAGTTTCAGCAATGGGCACAAAAAAGACAGGCATAAAGTGCTCTCGCTTGATATAGTATCAATGTTATTTTTCTTCGATTATTGAACAGTTCTTTTGGACTAAAAATCAACTTTTGATTTCCCTCGCAAATTCTGAGAAATTTTCTCAGACCGAAAATTGCACATCAACATTTTCAGTTTTAACTGTGTAGGTTGTCTCTTCAAAATGTAGTATAACTGTTTGTCACAAGCTGAACGTTAAGAAAATTTCATCCTGTGCTTGTTTAAGGAATGAGATGGTAAGCTGCTGAAATGCTGTGCTATTTCGACATTTGTGTGGGGTCTGTTTGCAATGAGGCAAACGGCTTTTACTGCGCCCATAATGACCGTTAAGGGCAAGGTAATAACGACATAGAAGAGCCAAAAAAAGCTCATTTCTGGGAAGAGGGATTCAACAGCAGGCAAACGGTTTTGAGGTGGCTCTATATCCCACAAGACCTGTTTGGAATGTTTCAGTTGTTGGCAAGTTTGAACAGTGTGGAAGGGGAGGTGATACTGGCAGTATGCGCAGATTAGTCACGCCTTACACATGCATACCACTGTCCATTGTCGGTCTACACCAGCATCCCACTTGCCCTCCCATGGCACCATACCTTCAACAATGCCTTTTCAATCTCCTCCCTCTCTCCATTCTTTAAAACAAACAGCAGCCATTGCTAGAAACATTGGAATAGAGGATAAGCAAATGTAACAAATATTCCTGACATTATTTAAAATTAAATCCAAGTCTTTAATCATGGTATCCTTTTTCTGTCATTCCATTCCCCCACCCCACAGGCACACACCCCTCCTGTGAATCGTTTATTCAAATCCCTAAAGAGTTCCTGTTACTAATATCCACCAGCTTCATGCAAATAACCCTTCACTTGTTTGAAAGTTCCCCCAGTCTGCTACAAATAATCGCCGGTTTGATGCAGATATCGTGTGGGGTTGATGTAAATATGACAAACATAGTATTATTGTCATTGTGAATAGCATCTGAGCTCTTCTTTAAACTGAGAAGAAGACAAATTCTGTCATTCCAAAATGGCGTCATGTGTTTAGAACAGTAATGATCCGTTAGTTTGCCTCGTGCACTGAGAAGGAGGAGGGGAAGGTACGGAGGGAAGTTTGAGTTAGCTGAATGGAGACAACCTGAGAGGAGAGTGTGAGCAAGAAAGCAAACAGTCACACGATGCGCCTTGCACGTACACGCGCGTGATGGAAGGTGTGCGCGCACAGTAGTTTCCTCGACATCATACGTACGTGGGATGCGCGCGTGCTGCATGCATGAGCAAACATGCTTTTCGCGAACTGTTCAATATATGTCCCGATTAAAATGGACTATTATTATTATTTTTTTTTTTTTACACAAGCCGGCAGTATTGCAGTATTCCAGGAAATTCTATTGGGGGACATGACTAAAGTCGATCACCTGTGCAGTTAAAAAAAAATTTTTTTTTCATTTTGACCACTTTCCAATCACCATGCCTTGCCACTGCTTGTAGAAATTTTCAAAAGGGTATTTAAGACTTAATTTTTTTTAAACTTTTTTCTCAAGACATTAAAGTGTCCTAAGAGAGACTTTACTTACGTACCCTCAGAATATTTTCTACCGCAGTAATAAAATTAACGAGGGTGCTATGCGCGAGCGGAGGGCGAGAACCAAACAAAACTTCAACTTTCATTGACATCTTTTTTTTTTTTTTTTTTGTTCTTTGGAGCTTGCAATCTAGCACACTCTAACTTCCCACATCAAAGCGATAGCATCCTTTGTTTTGAAAGCCACCCAGTGCAATCTGCATGCACACTCGACTAAGTTGAGGCCACACACAGCACCGAGAGCTCTTTTGTCACAAAGACCATCAGCGTGTGGACTACAGTCACTACACCATTCATTCTCCCGACTGACAGCAACATAAACAAAACCATCCTACACATCTAACAGAGTTTTTCCACGCAAAACTGCCACTGCCATGCTTTGTTCCAACAACTGCCGGTACCTGCTGATGCAAACAACCACTGGTGGCAGGAGACTTGCCTTGGCACGTGAGTGAAAGTGTAGCGCTCGCCCCCCAACCCGACTGAAAACATCTCGCAGACAGCTGTGCAGTGAGAGGTTCACCAGTTCAAACCATGGGACAGGCCCAAAACGTACTTACCAACTCGCCTCGGCTGTGTGGTGTACTCCCCCTTAGAGTCGAACCGTGCTATCCATTTTGAGAATCACTCCACAACTGTGTGTGTTGTTGCCCAGCTTTGACAGATTGGACATAATGATGCATGAATCACCGCTAGGCAGTCGGAGTCTTTCTCTCTATCTCACTCCCTCCTCACTACACAAACCTTACAATGCCGAGCGCGTGCGCGTGGCTGCTACGAAAGGCTGTCTCCCCCACGGCCCCGACAGTGGACTCGCCCGCTTTGACCCAGCTTCGGAGACGTGACGAGGGCGAGGTTTGTCCCACATTCGTGCGGAAGGGAGAGATCGCAGTGGGACAGCCCGGGCGAACAGCAGAATTTCTCACGTTTTTGCGTGCGGCGGTGGCGGTGGTGGTGATGGTGTGGTGGTGGTGGTGCCTTCCTTTCCCACCGTCTTCATTTCTATTTTGAGATATTCGATAACTGAGAATTTTGAGAATGTCCGTGGATGCCGACGATGCCATGGATTCACAATTCGCGGGTTTTAGTCGAAATACAATAATGATGATGACCTGCTTTTAAAGAAATATTTGTTTATGATAGTAGTTCTAAATGATGACAAACAATCCCATTTTCTTAGCTCGGCTAAAAAAAAAAACAAACAAAAATAGACAACCTGATTCAGAACTCTGAAACACACACACATATATATATGTGAATGTGATCGTTGAGAGAGAGAGAGAAAAAAAAAGAAGAAAAAATCAGATGTAATAATGGTAACACAGTATGCAAATAACAAAAATAGACTATCAGTATTATCTTTCATCCTCTAAAGCTTGGGTGATCTGAGATTTAAAAAAGTTAAAAATAGGCTTAATGTTTGAAATCTTAATAATTAAAAAAGCATCACGTGCTTTACGCGCGAGCGTTTTTGTGTGTGTTTGCGCGCGCGCGCGTGACAGTGTGAGAATATCAGAAAACCGAGGACTTAGTCCAAATAAGATTATGAACATTCTGTGTCATCAACAGCTCCATAGATGACGACATAGAAATAACTTGTGGCCTCCTACTTCTTTACAAACAAGTCCACGACAAAATGGAAATGTTCTCCTGCAGCCTACATCGTAGACGACAGCATGGTAAGGCACAGTCTGCAAAAGTCCATTTCATAGTTGTCATGGAAACAAATTTGACTTCTTTTCTATCCAACTCGACATCCATTTGTAGTTATTTCCTCACCAGACTATGCTTTTCACCAGCCTCGCCCACTTTGCATAGTCCAATCGAATTAGACCGTCTGGGATACTATGCATTATCCATTTTTTTTTCGTTTTTCTGTTTAGTGCTTAGTGCTTGCCTAATTTTAGTGTCTGCCAAATTGTTTGCAGTCATTTCGTGAAGATAGCGGTCTCTGAGCACCTTTTCTTCGGCCCGACTAGCCCGGATGTCCTTTCATACACTTGGTCTGAAAGACGGTGGATGTAAATGTTTGCTGTCTGTACGTGGGTGGGGTTCTCATCCTTTGGTGAATGATGGAATGGTCTGGTTGCTGGCTGAGTCGTACTCATTTTACAAGTTACTTCCATTGAAAGTTTGGGTTAGAAAGCCTTCTCCGTTCAGACATTGACTTATTATGGTGATAAAATTAATTTTAAATTGAATAAATTCATGAAACTTGACAAAACTGGAGTTCTTTAACTTTTAAATATGCGTCAATCTAGAAATGAAACAGAGTGTGATCATACTTGTAAATAATAGTATTAATATTATTAATAATTCAGAGGTTATAATGTCAGCCGAATATCAGGCACTTTGGACATCAACACCGACGACATGCCACTCAAAAAAAAGTCAAAGTTCAAGTATCAGGGCAACATTTTTACAGAGAATGGCAAGACAGAGAAATAGGAACCGAATGTAAGAAGGAAACAATGTTGTTTACCAGTTATTTCCAGGCCTTAAACACATTATCCCCGTAAAGACTAAAGAACAGCTAATTAGAGTAATGTTCACATCTTACCTAACATATCAGTATCAGACCTGGGATTGACCAATGAAAGACAAATAACAAAACGAGAACTGAAATGATCAAACATGACACAACTTGAGTGGTGGCGGGGAGAGAGGGGTGAGGGGCACGACAGTCTACTCGAATATTCCGCAACAGAGAGTCACGTGGTTTGACCACTTCACCAGGTTGCCAGCTGACCAGACTTCACTCGAAGATGCTCTGACACCCGAGCAAATGGATGAACCCGCAAACGTAGGATCGAGGAAATGGCAGAAGGACCCTCTCGTCACGTGACCTTACTGTCACCAAAGCATCATATCGAACGATCAGTTTTTCTTTCTGTCCTGACACCATTAAATAAAGATAGGGATGATGATTATTATTATTGTATTCTTTGGCATTTAACGAAACCTGCAATCCATCAAGTCCTGCCTGCATGCTCAAGCAACGAACAGCATGTGGTCGGCGAGGTAGAGACGGCGGACAGAAGGGGTTTCGTGGTTCTTCTCTACGGTTAATTGATAAAACAAGTTAAATTATTTTGATATACACGATTAAAATTATTTTATCCTACCTTCAATTTTAAAATTTCCTTTATTGAGATTTTTATTTTATTTTGATGTCTCATAGCCCCT
Organism: Pomacea canaliculata; assembly: GCF_003073045.1. Taxonomy (NCBI): domain Eukaryota; kingdom Metazoa; phylum Mollusca; class Gastropoda; order Architaenioglossa; family Ampullariidae; genus Pomacea; species Pomacea canaliculata. The sequence goes on along the minus strand of NC_037595.1, from coordinate 27,741,927 downwards.
TTCAGGTGGCGCTCATGGTGTCTTCCTCACACAACTTGTTTCTATTCTCAACGCGGGACAAACGTGGAGCGCCTGAAAATCCTATTTCCGAGTTGTTGGAAGAAATTAATCTGGCATTGACAGGACAAGATCTTCTAACCTGAATGAGTGGTCTTGTGGAGGGCCGGGTATCTGATAGTCATCAGATCACAGTGTCTACGTCATCATTTCCCCCCATTCCTTCTCCTTCCCTCCCCCTACCCCTCCAACTCGATCCATCGATCGCCTCCTTCAGGACCCGCGCCATCATCTCGTGTTTGGGGACCTTGCACAAGGGAGCTAACTCGGCTTCTCTCTTCCTCCTTCTCTCTCTCGCAAGGAACGATTGGAAACAGCGGGAGAGTGGTGTGGAGGGGGAGGGAGAGAAACAAATTAGAGATGGAGTTGCCACGACCTCTTAAAAATGCACTAATCAATTAATCATATGTAAAGATGTGGACGTGTCATGTCGAAGGGGGCGCGCAAGTCGCTGGCTACGCCGTCGGCCGTTGGAGAGTCAGGCCACTAGAGTCAAAGGTCAAAAAGGCAGAACTGTCAAGTGGGTTTGCTCAGTTATTGGCAGTGAGTCAAGTGGGTGGCGAGTGTTGAGAGCTAGCGACTGTGCATGTGTGTGTGTGCTTGTGTACGGTGTATGTCTGTGCATTCTTACATATGTATGTGTTTGTAAGTGTGTGCAAAACTTTTTGGACTCCCTCCCAAACCCTCCTTGCCACCCAGTTTGTGAAACTTACTTCAGAAATTCAGGTATAAACCACAATAACTTTGCTACATACGGAAAATGAGACAAACTGACCATAATGAATAAATAAAACAGTTTGTATGTGTGTCAGCGCGCGCGTCAGTTTGTTTGTTTGACCACTGATCACATCCACACAATTTGTCCAATCTCCACTTAATTTGACATAATTTTTTATTAACGGCTCTATGACCGACCAGGAAAAAAAACCGCTTCAGGGGTCGATAACTTTTTTTTTTTAACTTAACTCTTTTTATTGGGTGAAGGGGGAGGGGACATGATGGCTGTTAGTAAAATCCAGCCGGCCAGGCGCCCCATCGTCTCTAACCATTGATTTTTTCTTATCTCGGTAAGCGAGCCTCTAAAATACAGTTACATCAAATGAAAGACCAAAAAAATTGACTTGGCTTTTTTGGCCTCAGTATTTTCCTGCCAAAAATTCCTGGCACTTAGCTGCAGCTCTGTACAGCAACATACTTAAAGCCTGGATCATACCAAGCTGCAAGTCTTCATCAACACTTGTCTCGACTTGGATCCCAGATCCTGTGGATCATGTGACCAGAACGGATCTCCAGCTACGAGCTGTGGAAGTGCGCCAGGCATGCGAAAGCTCACTGTCAAGACCAATAAGTAAAGAAAATTGAAATGGATTCTACTCACAGAGGGTCAACCAGCATCGCACGGACTGCCCTAGACTAAAGCCCCCAGGGAGCCCGGAAAAGAGGAAGTCCAGTACTGATGTGGTGCCTAGCAGTAGACTGGGAGCTGAGGGCTGTCGGGATAGCGTGAAGTGCAGATGGGGGGGAAGAATACTGATGAGGGTGAATTTTTATGACGAACCTTCGTGAACCGGGCAAACATTGACCTTTGACCAAAATTTGGCAAAATATTTTACTTGACGATCAGATAGAAACTTTGCCAGACTTGATCAAATATTCTTCGATATTTTTGAAAAAGACTTTCAGAAGGACTTTGAAATAAAATATAGAAGCAAGGTTATCTCCCCCTCTCACTTCCATAATACTTCCCCTTTGATCATGTCAGTATAGCGGGTCAGCCAGTCCACGAACCACCCTGAACTATGGAAGCACCAAGGGACACCAGGTTTCTCAGTTCTAACCTTGATATCATCTCCCCGCCATTGAGCTGCTGCGCTGCTTTCCCGCCGCTGCCGGCCTGGTCGCTGTCAATGGCAACGCTGCTACTTCCGGTGCTGCACTGCGACCGCAGGATGCTGACCTGCTGCTGTTGCGGCGGCGGCTGCTGAGGGTCTTTGGACGACGGCTCCCTGTCGCCCTGCTTCTGCGACTGCTGCGTCTTCTGCTGCTGCTTGTAGCGGGACAGGCTGAAGAACAGCCCGAGAATGGCTTTCAGGTTGCCGTCCTTGATGTCTGCAAAGAGAAGAAGAACAAACACTACCATGACAATGTTCTTTTAAATTTTTAATTTATCTTTTTTTCTCTTTGTTCGTTAGTCCGTCTATCTCTTGCTTATATCTGACGCTGTGTCAGAAATGGTCTTTTCTTTCTGTCTTTTCAATTTTCTTGCTTCTTGTTGTTGTTGTTTTGTTTTGTTTTTATTTTATTTATTATTATTTTATTTTATTTTTTTTTTTGCGTAGCATCATGAATTGACTATTTTCGCAAAAGTCAGCGCTTTCTCTTCGCTCTATTTTTTTTAAACTAAGCTTGTGACCAGCTTGCCACCAGCTGCGCATGTAGAGATGTATTGTAAAGGACCTTTAAAGACATCTCTCAAGGGAGGCAAGCGGAGCGCGGGAGCACAATCCTAAACACTCAAGTCTCATTTGGCTGAGGGTGTGCTCCTAAATCAAATGCTTTAAACCTAGTTTTTACTGTTATGTCCTCTCTGCAATCAGTGGACTTTAAAAAAAAAAAACACAACAACAACAGGCAAATTTCGCTAATATTGAAATCGATTACCGCCCTTCGCATCCCATGTAATCACCGAAATGCAGTGGTTGCCGCGCTTTGCTGATCTTATGTTAGAAAAAAAAACTCACTCGCGTAACTCTCAGGTTTTTGCTCGGTCACTTCCGCTTTCGTGGGTTTTTATTTTATCTTCTTCCTTTTATTTATTTTTATCAGAGCGCTAGTCCCGCATTCACTTTCATGTTTTTGTTAGCACAGCACTTATCCCTGGAATAGTTTCTTGTTAGCACAGCGGCAGCCAACTTTTTATTCAATCACAACTCTGATTCTGCAAAAGCCTATCACCCTTCAGGTTTTATTCATCGATACATCGCACAGTGAGCATGCGCATTACTGAGATTATTGTAATGTGTAACGATAAAGATGAGGGTGAGCCGGGTCACGTGAGGTCAGACGGGAACTAATATCTATTTTAGAAATGGTAATCTTGATGTGCCTCGTTAATCCAACGGAAGGGTCACTCCACATGCGCAGTTGTCACAAAAGTTCAGGTTTACTGCTTAATGAAGCGGTAGGAAAGTTTTTCACAAAATTCCCACCCACCCAAAAAAATCTGCGAAGATCAAATTAAAAAAAAACAATATTTCAATTGATCCTTCTTGACATCCTCATTACAGCAGCTTGTTTTAGTGGGCGCGAGAACCTAGGGGTTAATTGTACTGACAAATATCATCTCTCGGTAAACTCGGTAAACCTGCTGTAAACTGCTGTAAACTGGTCTCAGCCAAACCTCTCTCTGGATTGATCCTGACTGAAGGACAAACATTAAATGAAGGATGTTAAGAACCTTTTAAAATGGAGCAGAGGTAGTAAAATGTCGTCAACAACTTTAACGGTTCTTCCAATCCACTAACCCTACACGAAGTCTGCTCATAAAATCTGGTGATGCCGTGCTTATCGATGAAGTATTCATCCTTAAGAAATGTCTGGAACCCCGGGTGTTCCGGGCACCCGTATGCTCCATATGATCCTTTTGGCAAAGTGGACTACCAGGACACGAACCTACACAAAAATTCCAGCCAGCAAAGGACAAGCTACAATGTCAGCAAACTATAATATATTAGTTCACTGAGCTACAAACCACCAGGTCAACAAACTATAAACTGTTTGGTTAGCAAACTACAAATTATTAGATCAGCAAAGTGCAAACAACCAGGTTAAACTATAATTAATTTAGAAAATTGCAAACTATTATATAAGCAATCTCCCAGACGATAAGAAACTACACACTGCCAGATAAAGATGTTCCAATGGGAGACAATAGATAAAGAAAAACAAGTTAATCATTGGAGTATTATTACTATTGTAATTTTATATCGAGGTTCAGTAAATTATCTAGCACCACACCTGCTCTCTCCTCTTTATTAGAGACAGATAATAATTGCACAATTCCCACTTAATTCTAATATTTTTTTAAATGACATGTATGTGCTACTGATGAAAGCAGAAACCTGATCGTCATCTGTTAAATGTATTCAACTAACCAAAGACTACTTATCAGCTTGTCATTTCTTCTTGAAAATAGTATTATGAAATCTTATCCACCTATCCTTTTCATCGTGGGTAAGAACTTTCCATTCTAGAAAACACCTATAGTTTGCTCGCTTAACAACAGAACAACCGACAAGAAATTTCCGACTTTACAGAGTTCACATAGGACAAACATCAAAGCAAGATGCTGGAGCGTGATCACGTGTCCTAGAGTTTACAGGCAACTCAGAAACTCGTCTTAGTCTCCGAGAGTTTGCACGCAGCTGTGGAACACATCTTTTATCTTTTAGGATTCTACATGAAACCCTAGAATAAGTTTTCCTTTTCTGGATTTTACAGATATCTGTTTTTCTTTGAACAGTTTACACACAGCTGCAAAAAATAACATAAATAAATTTGTATCTTCTACCTGACACGTCATGCGAGTCGGAGCAGATGCATAAAGTTGCATTGATGAGGGAAACTTAAAAAAAAAAAAAAGAACCAAAATAAAAACTCAGGAAGCAAGCATTAGAACTCTATCGATGAGATCGCACCTCAGAATTTGATTAAACCAAAAATGTGATACGGATGTTATTAGACCTGCTCTTCTGCTTCCAGCTTCAAAAGAAGACGGAGGAAAAGATAGTTGCTTTGTGATAATGTTTGAATGTATGAAATCACCTGATCAGGACGATGATAAATTTGACGAGAAATATTGAGACTGACGTGAAGAGCCGGCACATGTAGTTGTAACATCTACCACACCCTCACATATCTCAACACCAGAACACAGATTTCCTCAATTCCAGATGTAACTTTAGTGACATCGCCATTACCTGCTCCTCCTCCCATCATGGCGCGCGCGTGGTGTGTGTGTGATAGAGAGATAAAGAGTGCGTGTGTGTACGTGTGTGTGGTGTGTGATAGAGAGATAGTGTGTGAGCGCGTGCGTGCTGGCATACAAGGTTGAGAAACGTGCGACCACGTGACACTCACCTTTGGCACTCAGCCCCTCGACACTCACTCCAAGCCCCGCTAAAAATGTCAGGCAAGTGTTGATGTTTTCCACCTGAAAAACAAAGAACATGCACGTGGAAAATGAGGTCAATAACTTAATCAAAGGACGACTGGTCAACAGTTAGCGATACCACCAACATGCATACCGACCGTTATCTAAAGACACGCGATGCTAACTAAATTAGAATTTTTATTTTCACTTAAAGGGATGGACAAAGAAGCGATTCTCCTATTCAACGACATTTGTGAAGGAAAAATACCCTAACATCATTCTTTTTGAAGGTGATATAAATAAATATCAGTTTCGATGGGAAAACAATGGTCATGTAAAATAAACATCACAACAGATGACAAAGAAGCTATTGTTTCTTGACACCGTTAATTGTGTAAACAAACAAGGACCGAGGATAGAGAGAGGCCGCGATGTTGACACGGCCACCAGCATCTGTAGACCACAAGACAGCATCCCTGGCTGACATCAGCATCCGAAATTGTTTCCACTGCAGCAGCTGCACAGTCCTGTGCATGTCACACTGGCAAACTGTCTGTCACGCGCGCACGTGCATGGACAAGTAAAGTAAGTATGTGTGTGCTTGCGACTCGCATTATTCCTCCTTCCCCATCTCCAGCCCAAACCTTTTTTCTTTGTTCTGTCAGCTTTCTCTCTCTCCCTAACATCCATTTCCCACACCCCTAACCTTCTGTCTCTACCTTTCCCCTCTTCCTTTCCAGCCCTCCCTCTCCCTCCAACCCTACTTTTTCGTGCTTCTACTATCATTAAAGATCTTGAAAACGAAAGTTTGTCTTCCGCAGCTACACATTTCACGCCCACATCAACAAAAAATAAATTACACCACATCAATGTGATATTCAAAATAAAAAATGTGGTCGGTTTGTAACAGCTCCACAACAATGGCTTTTATTTTATACCTCTACGTGTTTAGCTTTGACAAACACAATTTCCGACTAAATTTAATCACAGTTAATGGGAGCGGAAAGAAAGCTTCTTTTAGTGTGGGGTTGGTAATTCGCGTGCATGCCTGTTTGTGAGTCTGACATGACTACTGGCTCTTTCTATTATTTTTATTCTGTCTCTGCGAGAAGAAATCGTAAAGGCGAGTGTCCTTTGTGCACGACAGCACGAACGTTTAGAAAATGAAATCACTGAGGAGGGCTGGTTGACAAGCCAAAAAACATGGCGAAAGAAAGAAACAGGAAAAAGGATCTTCAGAAATAGTTTAGAATGACAGAATTCTAAAACTATAAAACTTGGGGTTTTATTTTTAAAAAAAAGAAAGTTCCATTTGGAGGGATTCCCATGGTCATTTTTCTCAGAGACCAGAAATTCAAGAAAAGACTTTTCCACGCAAAGCATCCGGTGATTGTCGCACTGTGCGAACAATTCCACCCAACCCCACCACACCATCAATTTACCCGAGGAAATCAACATATTGGTGGTGGTCGCAGTGGTGGTAGTGAATAGTGTGAGGTTAGCGAGGTCATCAACAATGGAAACAACAGAGTTTGGGAAGGATTCGAGAGTGGAGGGATTGGTGTTTTATGCCGAGCCAGCAACTAAGGTTATATCACGGGAAAGAAGCCAGCCCTGTAAACAGATGTCACAGGCAGAGAAAGAACAGTGTGCCGAGACGAGAACTGAACCCGAGACAGCCAACCCTTGTATTGCATTGAAGAAAGAGGCTAACCGTTGAGCGACCGAACCAAAGAAGGCAGGAAAGAACATACTCAGGTATATCAGACTGAAAGAAAGGAACACCAGACGACAGGTAAACAATGAAATGACAGATGAAGAGACACACACACGCCAAAAAAACACGTGACATAGTTTTTCTCTTTGTTTCTTTTGATCATCCGGAGCTCACAAATCTCCTTAGTCAAGAATCATCGGGGAAGACAATCTTCTTTCAACAAAAATTGGCGATACAGTCTGCTGTCGTCGCTGGCATGAGCTAAAGATGTTATTGAAAAGAAAATGGCGTGCTGCTTTCAAATATAAGCAGGCATATCCACCAACTCTTCTCATGGCTTGACCGTAACTTTTGGTCGGCTTCCAGAAAAGGACAAAAAATAACCTCTATTAATTTCAGTTACGAACGGTTTCCTCTAAAACAACACTGGACAGAAGTTTCTGCAAGACTGTAAAAATGAGTCAGAACTGTAGGTGACTTAACGACCTTTAACCCTTGTTAAGACTCGGTCACGCCCATTGACGTCAATGCCAGATGACGGGGAGGATAATTGGAAGCTCTGCAACTGACATTCCTGACTGAAGAGCTTCCCCATCCCACTCTCCTACCTCCCACCCCGTCCTCCGCCCACCCACGTGTTAGCCACCTTTCTCTCGCCTGTCACAGTCAAGTGTCACTTGAGCCCCAGAAGATCCCCAAACACCTTCACCGGTCCGTGAAAATGATGTGATGTTGCGGTTGTTGCATTTGAAGGAATTCATTTTTTATATAAAAACAAGAAAACCCCAACAGCAACAACAAAAATATAATCACAAAAAACCACACAATTTAAAAAAATTCAGCCTCTTGAGCGGACAAAACGATCGAGGTCAAAGGTGATGGTAACTGAGTTCGAGCTTTTCCCTCATATGCAAAAATAAATAAATAAAATAAAAATAAATAAGGTGTGTGCCAAGAATCTTTGTCACTCGCCAGAGAATCTTGATAAAAGACCTGTTGCTTAGGGCGACTGCACTAAGCAAGTACCAGTCTTGGACTCCTGGCTACCATCCCCTCACTCCACTTCTTCTGTCTGCACGCCTCAAGTGACGAGTTCTGTCTGCTAACACGTCCCCCCACCCGATACTGCTCCCTTCCCCACCCTCATTTACCGTCTGTCCATCAGCTCACGGGTGAGTAAGCGTCGAGTGCAAGATTCCTTTTTCTCCCGAAACCTGTGAAAGTGCACGGCGCCTTCAGGCTACATTCCTGTCAACTCAACAGCGGTGCAGAGCCCCGGATGTAGGCACCATATCCCATTCCCCATCCCCCCCAAGCGACTCTCCGACCTGGTAAATCATGATCGATACCCACTAACTGGGGGGAAAAGTCAAACACCGCCTGATTTTTGTTCCCTCGCTCCCTTCCTCCCTCCACATTCAATCAAATGTCTACAATGGCCGTCAGACAGGTGATGGAGTGCACCACCATGAGCGCATCTCTGGAGACCGGGTATGTAGGTCGGAGTATTTCAAGAAGAATAAATAAATTTACTCCATCTTCTCCCTAAACCCTTAAAAATATTTTGCGAGAGTAAAAGTTGTTTTTAGTGCTGTTCGTCTTCTTTCCAGTCCTCTAAGTTCAAATTTTTCATCATTGTCACGAAATGAAATTTGCCGAAAGAATCAGTTTTTGTTTGTTTCCAGTTTCAATGTCTGACTGCCTAGTTTACAGTCCACATGCAGGACTTTCTCGTTTTCTAACATGTTAAAAGCGCAATTACCATAATTTCTCACCTCTAATTATTGACTGATTTTCAAATGTGAAAGGATTACAGTTAAGGAAGATATGGACAAATGCATCATCATCATCATTCCTTGTTACTCCTCAAGGAGCATAGGGCCGCAACAACACCTCGCCAGCGAACCCGGTTTTGGGCAGCCCCCCTCAGTTGGGCCCATGTGGTTCCGGCAGCCTTTGCCTCGCTCTCTACTGATCTTCTCCAAGTCTGTTTTGGCCTTCCAACTTTTCTCTTCCCCTGCGGGTTCCAGTCAAGTGCCTGCCTGGCAATGGTGTCAGCCGGTTTGCGCAGGGTGTGTCCTATCCAACCCCACTTGCGCTTTTTGATGTCTTGACTAGTGGCATTCTGGTTAGTTCTTTCCCACAGGCTGCTGTTTGAGATCCTCTCAGGCCATCTTATTCTCAAAATATGGCGAAGGCATCGGTTGGTGAAGGTCTGGAGCTTGTTGTTGATGGTGTTTGTCACTCTCCAAGTTTCAGAGCCATACAGTAGGACTGCCTTCACATTGGTGTTAAATATGCGGGTCTTGTTGCGAAGGGATAATGCTCGGGAGTTCCAGATGGGGCGCAGACTGTTGAAAGCATGCCTGGCCTTGTTTATGCGGCTTCTGATGTCTTCGTCCGCTCCACCATCCTTGCTGACGATGCTCCCCAGATATGTGAAGCGGTCTGTTTCTAGGATGTTCTCGCCTTGAAGTTGAATTGGAAGTTCTTGCTTGTTGTTGAATTTCATCACTTCGGTCTTCTTTTTGTTGATCTTTAAGCCGGTCTTTTCTGCTTCCTCTGCTAGCTTGCTCAGTTTGGTTTGTGCATGCTGCTGCCGATGAGATAGGAGACTAATGTCATCTGCAAAGTCCAGGTCTTCTAGCTGTTTAGTGAAGGTCCACTGGATACCGGTGTTGTTGTCTTGGGTCGTCTTACGCATAACCCAGTCTATGACCATCAGGAAGATTGTCGGTGATAGTATGCAACCCTGTCTTACACCAGTCTTCATTACAAAAGGTTTAGTGAGTCTGCCATTATGGATAACTTGGCAGGATGAGTCTTCATACAATCCCTGGACGATGTTTATGAATTTAGGTGGAATACCATAGTGGTTCATCAGTCTCCAGATGACATCCCTGTCTACACTGTCGAAGGCCTTCTCAAAGTCCACAAAGGTTATATAAAGGGAGGATTGCCATTCGATGGACTGTTCTATGATGATACGAAGGGTTGCAATATGGTCAGTGCATGATTTGTCTTGGCGAAACCCTGCTTGTTCTGGTCTCATTCTCATGTCTAGTGCCTTCTTCAGTCTCTCTAGTATTATCCTTGTCAGGACTTTGCTGGGGATGGACAGCAGCATGATTCCCCGCCAGTTGTTGCACTGGGACAGGTCTCCTTTCTTTGGAAGTTTGACCAGGTGGCCTAATTTCCAGTCTGCTGGGATTAGCTCTTGTTCCCAGATCTTGTGTAGGAGGGGCTGTAAAATTGTTGCTGTTGTTTCTGGGTCTGCCTTTAATGCTTCTGGAGGTATGCCGTCCGGGCCTGCTGCTTTGCCATTTTTCATGCTTTTGATAGCTTTGATGATTTCTGTCTTAGTGGGAGGGCTGGTGTTGACGTGAAGTTGTTCAGTTGCTGGTGGTATGACAGGTAAGGATGGTGGATGAGGTCTATTCAGCATCTCTTCGAAGTACTCCATCCAGCGGTCTCTTTGCTCTGCATCATTTGTTATGGTCTTGCCGTTTTTGTCTTTCACTGGCTTGTTTGAGTTTACGCTCTTGCCTGACAGAGTTCGTGTTATTTCATATAACCTCTTCATGTTTCCCTGTGTGGCTGCTGTCTCTGCTTCCTCTGTTAGTTCATGGGTGAAGCGTCTCTTGTCCTCCCTTGCGTCTCTTGTCCTCCCTCCTCTTGTCCTACCCGGCAAAGCATCCATCCCTCCCGACCTTTCTCCTCTCGCCCCCCACTCGCACCTCGGCACCTCCACCCCAACGGGTTCTGTTGCTCCGCCGGAGGGCGTCCGCCACTTCCTCCTCCAAGAATTTGTAGCAGACGACAGATAATGGATGCAATTCAACACGCTTGCTACAGACCTGGGGAGATAATTGAATTAAGAAGCGCACTGACGCCAGAAGCAGAAGCAAGCAACTTGAGGGGTAAACATTAAAAAAAACTGTCTTTCATCTTAATGGAAGGAACTTTTTATTTTTAAAGGATGATGTGATGAGGTGGACCGGAGTTGCAAAGCCCGACTTCGCCATGGTTCGTCAGCTGTTGTAGGTGAATATTGAAGGTGAATATCACGGCAAGCTAATGTACCCGGTGAGTTAGTGTAAACATGGCTAACTGCTGTAGCAAGTTAGTGTAAACTTACAGTAAGCTAAATAATGGAGGAGGGTGGCATACAACAGTCAGCAGTACAGACTAATAATGTGACAGTTATTACTATCTGTCGGTGGTGCTACAGATTTACTATCTACACCTACCAAATAAACTCATCTGCACCCTGCTGAAAATGGCTACAGTACTCGTAAGACAAACAATTTGATGTAATCAAACGGAAGTAGAACTGATTCAAAGAAAACAAACATGTCAGCATGCGGAGTTTCAATTATACTCGCCTTCAAACTGTAAATTTAAAAGACAAACAAGCGGAATTACATTTCGCGCAAGGATTTACTAGAGGTGGTAGAGCGGCTCTACAATAAAGTAAGCTGAGTGAGAAAGTGTACCCTGGGGTAGAGAAGGAGAGATCACAGCTAAGTACCCGGTCGTAAAGTGATCGACATACAGAAACCTTTCAACACAGACATGTTCACACGATGCTTAGAAAGCCCTGACTCTCCATGATATCACACGTGTCGGTTTGCTGTCATGGCAACGCCTCATTGTGCTTGTTACAAAGAATTTTCGTTGGCACCGTCAGTGACGTCACATGCGGATGGTTTCGAGTCAAAGGTCAATCGCCCCCACCCCCCAAGCTTAAATAAATAAAGGTTTTACAAGACACTGGGTTTTCGTGTTCAATTAACGACAACGGTGTGTTTTACCTGCTGACTGATTGTAAACAAAGTTTTCTTCCTGGAGTGACTCGCTTTAACCAATTTCTAGAAACTAGGGACAAAAGGGCATGAGTGAACTTGTTAAGGTGACTGACCTACCCGCAAAGTTCAAGTCAGTTGAGTACGTGCTTAACGAGAATCACTTGGAAATGGTGTGTGGAGGGGTTAACGCCAAACAGTCAGGTACACCAGTGACGTGCACCTGGCCACAGCCAGGTAGGCATCTCGTGTTTACGGTACCCGCTGATGCTGCTCGCAAGTTTGCGTGCCTGGCATTCCCCTTTATTTCTTCTTCTTCTTACTTCCTCTCCTACTTTTCCCTGCCTCTCTTTCGTTCTTTTTCTCAATTATTGTTGGTCTAACGACGGAGAACAAAAACAAAACAAAATATTAACGGTTTGCTGACGCAACACTAAGTAACAGAACCGTCTTTTGAAATTACACGGTTACCAACATTCAAAAGACTGAAATCGCAGTATTTGATGTTTCGCTGTATCCACTCTTAGGAAAATGTATCTCGGAGGGATGCGGACCACACCTGCTGGTAACATGACTTCGTTAACGAGAAACTCCGCGAGGCCTCTCTCAACAAAAATTCCGTCAGTCACGTGACGACGAGGAAACGCTGTCAAAAGCTGTTTACTCGGCGACTTTGGAAGAAAGAGGTGTGGGGATGCTTCTCCATCCCTCCCCCATCATCCACTACCTACTAGTTTCACTGTCTAGCTGCTACCCAGTCAGGCGGCACGACCAACAATATACAAAGCCACCCACCCCGGGGGTAAGAGCTCATAAAGCAAGTCCGCACGTGCACCTACTTTTGACGTCACGCACGTGCATAATGCTTCCCTCGCCGTGGAGAGTTCCTACAGCCTCTGCTCGCCAGCACCCGTAAGCACTGAGACAAAAGGCAGCCTGGTTCGAAATTCATGTCGAGGCTGTAGGCCCTTCGAGAAGATAACCCATGGCCAAGCTTCCCTTACTTAGTTTTCTCCATCTACACCAACCTTACTGACCTATAAAAAGATCATCTTTACAAAAAAATTATCATTAGAAGATAACAGTGTCTACCCGTCAGTTCTCAGAGCGACCCGACAGTTACGGTTCACTTACTCCTCTTTCTGCATGCCGGCAAACTCTGGGTAGATTGTGAACCATTAGCGAAAGGGACACAACCTTCACATATCGTTGGTTTTGGTTTTTATTGCACGAATTTAATTGACAAACTGGCTTTTACTTTGCTTTTATGGAAGACAACTCGCGATAAGATTTTAGCTGCGAATATAAATGTCTTTAGTGCGCGGGAGTTATCTCCACCTAGGGACTACCCGAAAAAAAGAGCAAGACTGGGTCAGAACTAGTGTAAACGTTTGTAATGTTTAAGATATTAGTTTCTAGAGTTTGTTTTTATGATTTTATTTCAATGTTGGCAACAAAAAAAAAGTTTTGCCAGAGTCGAGCTAACAGAACAAAACATAGCAATCGGAATATTCACATAGTATTCACAGAATATTCACGTAGTCCGGCTACGGAATAACAAAATTGGAAAATGTTTGCCTTTCCCACTGGTGTCCGTGGCTGTGCACGCATCACACAAATGGTACAACAGACAGTAAAACAGTTGTTAATCTGTTTGCTCTGTGAGGATGTAACACTTCTGGAGCTGCAGTTTCATTATTCTGTGGATGGTGTTTGCACAGACTACCCGCCTCCTGGCAAAGGTCATGCGGTGGAAACACTTTCCCTCGTGTCATGCAAACGGCGCTCGGCAATTGGTCACGGACTAATGATTTCATCAGTCAGCGCTGGAGGCAGATGAATCATCGCAATCCATCTTCTGCAGCATGCTTGCCTCCAACCCATCGACACACATACACAAGTGTTTCCACCTGTCCATCGCCTTTTGTTCTTCCATCATTGGAGCTGCATGTGCCACAGGTGTTTGTCTGCCTCTCACACCATCCTCATCCACACCCCACACGGAGGTAACCTCACCTTTCGACTTTCATCTCATCGTAATCTCTCAGTTTGCGGTAGGGGGAGGGAGAGAAGAGGGGTGGTGTGAACGAGACTGTTTGCGCCTATTCCTTGGGGAACGGTTGCAAATTAAATTATTGCTAATTGCTCATGCAACAACTGAAGCAGTGCACACTAAATCTGTTGCTGTTTGTGATGTTGCACCACCACCACCACCGCTAACACAATCATAACCATCAATATATTACTAAAATGCTCCTAAATATTTCATCGGGACTTAATTTCTTCCATTTTGAATTGTGCACGATCGCCCCAATGCAAACACTGCCCGTTGGTCATGGACGTTGGGTCAAATTAGAATCTCGTCTAGGGCGAGCACACCGAAAAAAAAAAAAATTCAAATCTGATCTCAGCTTTGTGCGTCATGTCTGATCGACCCTTCATTCGCGACGGACCAGAAATAAACACGTGACCTATGACCTACACTGACAGCATAAAAGACATCTCCCGCGTTCCAGTGTCCTTATTCACTGTGGAAGACCCCAAACTGCTTCCAAGTTTCCTACACAAGAAACGAGAGTTTTTTTTTTTTATAATCACGGCCAGACAGGAGGAGTGGAGGATGGGTGGGATGGAGAGGGAGGGGAACAGGCAAGGGGTACTAGACGTGTAGCTTCCGTGGGTACCGCAATTTACCTCCCACCGTTATGCAAAATTCTGGAACCGCGCAGTGCACCATGGGCAAGCAGCCTGGGCAAGCGCCAGAACTAATCCTGCAGCTTAATGTCTGCCGTGGAAATATATTCTGGATGAAAACTGTTCGTCTGCTGCTCTCGGCATAACTCTCGTAACGTCCGTGAATTGCGCGATATTGGGTGTGGATGAGCGGGACGTCATTTCCGCGTAGTTCGTAACGGTTTTTTTACGGGATGTGACGTCCAGACAGAGTTTGTAGAAAGCGACCTTTTGTAGAAAGGAAGAACTTTGCATTCGTTTGTTCAAAATCCATCTTTTCTTTCTTTCTTTATTTCCTTTTCTTTTTCTTTTTTTTCTTTTTTTTTTTTTTGATTAAACCGGGATTACGAATATTGAAATTTTACATCAAAAGAAAATTCTCATTATTAGTTATGTCCAAACATCATCTTAAAGGAAAGCTGTTAGAGAGATAGAGAGACAAAAAAATGGAAGAACGAAAAAAGAATGGATAAAAAAAACAAAAACAAAAACACACAGAGTGGAACGAGAAAGTTAATTTCTTTCCTAGAATCCCAATAGAAACAGCCTTTTCACATTTCGCTTTTTTGAACTCTCCCACGTGATCAGTGATCTGCAGCAGTGGGCGACACACCCGCTCCGTTCCAGTCGCTATCATCAAGAGATCCACTCAGGGTGGGAGCGAGTGAGCGGGTGCGTGGAGGTGAGAGGGGAGGGGGACAGAAAAGGATCGCATACCGCCAGCCAATCATGGCTGCCTTCGCTTGACGCTCACAAAATCTCCCCAGGGAATTTTTTTTTCCATTTTGGCGAGAAGTCTGACTTTTAAATGTTTGATGTCTTTGCCTTGCCGCCTCTGACAGTCGTCTGTGCTAAGTGATACGCATGCGTGAGTTCACACTCGCAAACTAGTCTAGAGAGAGAGAAGGGGAGAAACGGGGATTGGGGGGTAGGTAGGTGGAGGGAAAATGGGGAGTATGGTGGAGAGGGTGAGAGGACGATCATTTCGTTGTCAGACTTTAGTTCCACCACATCGATCACTGGCTCGTTACGAAATATCTATCACAATAAAACATTTTTTTTCCTTTCAAAAAACTGGGCCGAGCCAAATATAAGTCAGTATTTCTACAAAACTAAGCAGATGCTTCCATTTTCTTTCTCAAAAGGTCAGTAAATATCTCCATGAGGGAAGAAGACCTGGAAAATATTAAAAAAGAGCCAGGGACATCAAGTTCTCAAGACTACAGCCAAGGAGAGCTGGCATCACGATGCTTGTATCTTGGGAAGGGTGGAGATATCACTAAGGTTCTGGGAATAGTATCTTATATTGAGCTTTCTCCCATCCCAACCCACCCCTCTTCTCGCTCAAAGACTGATATCTTATTTAAAACAACGAAGAAGCTTCACGTCCATACAGATTGGGATCCAGGAGAATTCTTGAAATCATACAGAGCTTTACGCATTGGATTTTCACAAAACTCTTATAGATATTTCACTGGGCGAGGAGGTCCAACATGTTTAAGAGAAACTCAGCTTCCAGAAGTTTCGAGCGCTGTCGTAGTGGCATCCAGGGCCAGCATGTAGAGGAGCGTCTCCATCACCAGGACTTGGGACCAGAGCGTGCAACTCACGTGCTGCGATCGATGTGAGAAGATAGATGACGGGATGATGCGTTGGGGGAGGAGGAGAACAGGGGTAGGGAGGGGATCGACGATGGTGACGCCACAATACCAATACCTTCATATTCAAGGCATAGCGAGGGCCTCAACTGACTCGCGCCCAGACCTCTTCAGACAATGATCATCGTCACGTAAGACTCCCGGATGAATTAACCGCCAATGGTCAAGCATTTCCCTAAGTCCAGAGCACGGTGGGACATTTTCCCCTCAACCACCTCCGATTCCTCCAGGTTACATGGGACGACAACCTTTTTACCAATCGTATGCAACAGTTCTCTGTTGTTTCTTTTGGAGTTGTTTTTTTTCACGGACAAGCATACCCTCCTGAACTTGTCTAACGAACACCAACGTGTAAAGTGGCTTGTCAAAAAACGACTTCGACACTAAAAGCAGACAAAAGGACTCGGCACATTATGCATCATTCACACGATGACAGCCATGGTGTGATTCTCCCAGAGTCCGACACATTCCCAGGAATGTTCAGCATCCTCCGCAGACTTCCAGCTGTCCCTCTAATCGATCCTGGCGCCGCCTAATTCTGCTCAACAATGGAAATATTTGAATTCACCTCCGCGAGAGAGAAAGAGAAAGTAAGCTGGCGAGAGGAGTTTGGGGAGAACAGAAACAGTCACGTGGGCAGGATGAAGCAGCGCGCGACTAATTTCCGCTAGACGGCGCTCTCACAAAGCGAAGACAATCTCGTGTTTCCTTTCGGCTCGCACTGATCATCGGCCTTTTGCTTCAAATCCAAACACGTCAGTCGTCGTTTAGAACACCGGACAATGACGGAAACAGCCGAGTAAACGGAGAGAAAAAAAAAATCAACGGAAACCGCCGAGTCTGGCGAAAAACAACGGAAACAGCCGAGGATGAAAAACAGAAGAGAACAGCCGAGTTGGGATAAAAAAAAACACGGGACATCCTGCACGATCTGGTCACGATTTAGTTGCGGTAGAGTACGGTGGGAGAGCTTAGACAAGCGTTTGATGGAATGTTCTGCTGGAGTCATTCTGTGAGCCGCCTGAGACTCGAACCGCCTAAAGTTGTGATACAAGTCGAACAAAATCCACACCAACATCACATTCCCACCCAATATTCACGAACATGAATTTTTTTTACATCCCCCAACCGCTGTCAATTTTTGTGAGTGGTTAAATTGCAATATGGTTAAAAAAATAAGAACATTATCACCTTTCACCTTCATTGTCGCTGTAATAAATGCGAGATGAAGACACCAGTCGATGGTGTCCTCAAAAAGGTATTTACTACATCCATTGCAACACCCACACAATTCTTCGTTCCTTGTATGAAGCTGGTGAAGGACTCACAAAGGTAACAGTCACGTGTCACGTGAACCACCTACGTGTTCGTCTTTTTCCCGCGATTCTCTGGTAGCGACCCGGTGACATTAGCGACAGGTCAGTGAAAGTAAAGAACCTTCTGGACGGCCTTGACATGAAACAAGTCGACGATGACGCCAGCATGCAGGCAACAGGCAGCCTTCCTGTCTGGCACTGGAGGGACAAATAATTGAGTTGTCCTCTCCGAATGTTAAAAAAAAGAGAGAGTAAGCATGTCTTCTCGCTGACTGCAGACAGAAGGGGAGACAATAGGTAGGGTTGAGGTAGAGGGGAGGTCACTTCTGTCTAGTCTGAATTTTTTGTCTCTCTCTCCCTTTCTCTCTCTCTTCCAACGGCTAAAATGGTTGTGCAGTGTGCGTTAGTGTTGGATGGTCCCCCTTGGATACTGATACTGATCTTTCTCCATCAACCTTCTTGTCTCCCCTCCACAAAATGGCTATCGCGACCTCTCTTCTTTCTGTCAGACAGCAAACCCCCAAAATTCAATTTATTTTGTCTGGCATTTCCTTATTCTATTTTTTTTTCTTTTTTTAAGGTCTCCCGGGGTGATGTTACTGTGCAAGTGTCCGCCTCTGAACTCTCAAAACCGTCGCCGTTGGGCAAAGACATAACGGTCTTTGCTGTCTGAATTTCTATTCCCGTATATATAAACTTTGACAGAGTTTTAACTTTTTACACTTATTGTTTTCTGAATAGAGAGAATCGAATTAAGTACACCATACATAAAATGAGGAATACTTTGGTAGAATATGTTTCCAGAGTGTCTCATGTTAGGATATAAGTGTTTACTAAAATTGTTTCACCTTCATCTAGCAACTGTTGCATTCTTTGAATTCCTTGTTTTCGAAGATAAAAAAATTTATTTTATTATAAGGTTGCATACCATAAAAATGTGCTGGTTTCGCTACAAATTAACATTTCTATTTCCATTCACTTCGTCCTTTCATCAAGAACATTTCTGTCCGCTCAGTATCTTGACCAACATCTTGTTGTCGCTGTTGTCTGTCGCAGTGTCATCCATTGTATTCCAAACTCCACAAACATAAATCTTTTACATAATATACTATCGTCCTTAACTTCTGTCGTTGTTTCATTTGTGTGTTTAATCGTTAAGATTTAGTTCTACTCCTGTCTTACCAAAAGGCCGTCAGATGGAAAAGCTCGAGTAAGGGCAAACGTCAAATCTGATGCCACATCCGGCAGTTTTCGCTGTAAGGCAATTGCTACCTGTTCAGCATCAGTCTCCGAACGACAACCAGACTTTAAAAAAAACTTCAACATATTTTAATAAGTCACTCGAAACCCATTTACCGGAAAACTAAAGATTTTGCTGTCTTTTTCACTGACAGTCGTTAATAGGGATGAAAAAAAAAACATTTACAGAACGATCTTACAGCCATCTTTGATTTTCGTCTTTTTATCTCCATCGTGTTGACAATTTGTTCTTAAACTTATGCAATTCTTACGATCGCTAGCTGTTGCTGGAAACTCTCAGATAAAGCATCTAACATAAATTTTGTGAGGTGCACAGTCTGGTTTATACGCAAGTGTCTTTTGTCTGTGTGTCTGTGAGTGTGTTCATGTAGGCATCTCTACCAGTGAGTGGAAAAAAAAAGAGGGAAAAAGTCTGAAGAAGAACGGCTTTGTTCTAGGACCATAAATTCCTTGGGACAGTTCCAGACTTCCATATGCTAATGTCCGCACCAGTTGACCTCCTGTCAGCCTTGACCTCCACCACCACGTCAACCCCAGCCTATGCCACTCATCCGTTCCCTCGTTTTCAGTTCGTACCCTGCTTCACTCTCTTAGTCAGTCGACTCCCCTCAACACACACAACCATCCAACCACCCCAGCACCCACCCCAGTCAAAGCCGACTCCCCCCCTACACACACAACCACCCAGCCACCCCAGCGCCCACCCCAGTCAAAGCAAACTCGGTCTCCTTGTAGGGGATCGATACCTCTCTCTGTCTGGAACACGAATGGTGGCAGAAAACAAACTTTGTACACAGCCGCACTGCTTCACCAAACGCAGACTTCTGTAAACCCTTGTCTACCCTACACGAAGTCGACCTTTGTCAACAAAGCCCGCAGACAAAATAACAGATCTCTTGACTCTTGAGGAACAGAACCAGGAGACAATGTCAGTACTTCAAAAAAACAAAAAACAAAAAACAAAAAAAAAACAACAATGCTTGAAGAGGATTCTCGGGTGTCACGATTTAAATAATTAGCGAACAAAATTCAAAGTGCTTGGGACCCAAATCTTCAGCTTTAAATGATCTTTAAAAGAAAGACAGATCAGATGTTACAGGAGGATGATTAAGTGAAGGTTGGAGCAAGAACATGAAACATACAATGCAGCAGAACGACAAAATATGTAAGAATAATAATAACAACAGAATAAACAGAAGAGTTTACCAAAGCTGTGAGAAAATGTATGGCACAGAGAAATGTTCAGAATAAACAGAACGGAGTTTCTAAAATCACGAGAAAATGCACGCGTGGTGCATGTCAAAGAAGTGTTAAGTAGACGTGTACAGTGCCTTTAAACGGCAGTAAAAAAATAAACAATGAACGAGTCCAGAAAAATAGAAAAAAGTGTTTTGTGATTTTTTCATAAACAAAGTTGCACGTGTATGACGAGGGTTCTGTCTTCCTAATTCATCAACCCACACCGTGAATGTGTGGAAAGGTTCTAAGATTTTAAGTTTGTATGGACATGTCCATCAGCTGTTTGTTTTTATGTTTGTAAATTTGTTCTTTAAAGCTTCTTTCTTTTTTTCTGTCAGTTTTTTCCTTCCCAGCTAATGGTGGCAAATAAAACCTCTAATGTGCGTGTTTGTGTGTTTTTGTGATAGACGACGCTTCTAACGGGAAAGAGTGTGTGAAGGTTGGTGCATGGAGCGGGTCTTTTTTTTTTTTCATTTTGTAAAAGTTTAAGCTTAATTTTGTAAAAGTCTGAGGCTGAGGTATCATTTTATATAAATTATTATTTAAACAAATGGATGTACACTACAAACACCACACACACATACAAACACAAACACAAATGCACGTCCACTGTCTTGTTCCCTACACACAGACCAGGGAGACAAGGGTGGACACCACACCATCTCGCATCACCCAGAACCTCCCAAACCCACAGGGCACGCAGGCCTGAGGACGAAAGTATTCCCCTCCCATTCCACGAGAAACGCAACAAAGCGACTGGAGGTCAGGCGGCCGTCAGTACCGTCAGCACTCTGGAATCTCGCACGTCACTCGCCAGCGACCTCTGACCTCCTCCACCCTGGCCGGGGAAACAAAGGAATGCGGCGGAGTTCGCTGTTATCTCATCAGCACGCGCGTCACTGGCTCTCACAACGGAACGTCTCCAGCATCACGTGATCGATTGATTCCAGAGCTCAGCCTTCAGGCAACAGCGCCTGCAGTCTCCTTGGCTGGAACACGTCGGCGTCAGCAGGAGTAGGTGATGCGCCCTGTCAGACATAGGTGCAGGATCCCAGATCCCTCCAACTTGACAAGTCTCGGCGAGTGAAAACAGAAAAGATTGGAAAAAAGACGAGAAAAATAAATGAAGCGAGGCAGAAGCCAACAGACGTGTGCTAGAATGATACCAAGAGTTGGGAGCTGGCGTTTGACGATCAGTCCTTGTTTACCAGGGTGTAACGGCTTTGAGACCTTTGACCCGTACTATGTTAAGGCGCTAAAAAAATATGCAGCAATGATGTTGAAGGTTGTAAGTCGTATGTCTTTAACCACGGGGTTGAGAAAGACCGCCATGAACAACAGTACCCAGCAGGACGCTCTCTATTTTTTCTGTCTTTTTTTCTGTACTCACACCCGCCTAAGCAAACAGTCGCGAGTGAGATCAATGCTGATCCTCCCGCCATCCGTTTAGGGGAGGACACTCCGCTAAATTGCTTATCGCAACACCAAAAGAACAGGAGGTAACTCCGAAAAGAAAGGTTACGACCTGCTGACGTCATAGACATGTTTGACGTCATAGACGAGCTCGACGTCATCTACATTTGCACGTCATCCAATGCAACGTCATTTTAAAAGAAATGGCGAAGCGGAGAGTTGGAGATGCCGCCGCATGCAGCAGCCAGGCAACAATAAGTTGACAGACGACACACACACAAACACAAAGCTGAATTTTGCATTGAATTCCGTTTGAGTCTGAAAACCCATCTGTTGGCACGTCATAACTGCCTTGGTTGAATCCATTCCAGTTAAAATATTCTAGTCAGGATTGTCTCCCCCCTGGTGTCGCTATGAGCGCCATATTTCGCCATGTTGCGTCCTGACAAATTCTGAAGCTCGCAAATTCAAGAATGCCACTTTAAAGTCGACGACACTTCTGTTGTGGCCAGCAGCTGGTGCCGCTCCACCCGCACTGAGATGAATCATCGCTGGCTTTGCTTTCATGTCGCTGGCGATAAAGCATGCTTGGCTGCCTTGTCCGCCATTAGCCTCCCTTTGACTCACTTGACCCGCATACGCGAAACGAGGCCGAGGTCTGCTGACAAATCTGTGTGTGTGTGGATGGGTGGTCAAGGTGGTGGATGATGGTTGCTGTGTGGGTGTAGTGGGTGGGGTGGTGTATGAGAGACAAACACAGAGACAATGAGAGACTCACGGACGAGTTCACAATTGTATGTGTTCTTTCAGAAAGGAACAACAGAAGTTCACCTCTAGGTTACCGTGACCCCGTCAAACTGTGAACCGGTGGGCGTGGCCTCTGCAAGAAATTCCTCTTCCTCCCTCCCCTTAACCCTCCCTCCATAACGATGGCATCTTGAATTTAAGGAAAGCATAATGACAGTGCCATCATGGAGGATGTCATTAAGTTGCTGTGACTAAACAAAATATTACGGTGGTGAAAGGCAAAGTTCACAGATCCACAGATCCACATATTCACGGATCTGTTGAGGAAAATAAAACTGTCCTGAGGGATATTGATCCTCCTGGTGTACGGATTCCACACGCATTCTTCGCGGAGAAGAGCGATAATAAGGGACAAAGTTAAGAAAAGTAAACAAATGATAAGCTTAGAAAACAGACAAACATTTTCTGAGGTGGTTCTGGGATATTGCAAGAACATAAATTGGTACAGAGCATCTAAGGTAAGAATAAATGAATGAAAAAGAAAAAAGGGAGAAATAATGATGCATGAGAGAAAAGTAGAAACATTAATAAGAAAATTAAATGAAGGAAAGACTAAACAGAAGAAGTTTACAAATCATCACTTTTCCTTGATCTCTTCGCTCACAGTAAGGGGTCTAGTGTGTATTACAGAAACGACGAAAGAATATTCAGCACAAGAGAACAAGGATGTAGTGAGCTGTACTCACCATCTGTGCCGAGTTCTTGGGCTTGGGCTTGATGTCCCTTATCTTCTCGTTCGCTGCAACATCAGATGACAGCGTGCATCAAAAAGGGTCTCCGGACAAACCAAAGGACAGGAGACAGGACACAAGAGACGGTCAACAAAACACCATCACACCATCACCTGTATACACCACACCACACCACTACACGTTAATATTAATGTGCAATCATCCGCCAAGTCTGGAAGTCATTAGCTTACTTAATTAATGGTTCGTCGATTCGTTTAAAAAGCCACCGAGAGATAAATGACAATGTACAAGAAGGATAACTAACAAGGCAAATGTTAAAGAGACACTCCGAAGGTGTGGACGAACATTTGACAAACTTTGGCAAAATTTTACATAACAGTTAGAAAGATTATATAAAGGAAATGTGGATGGTCAACTAGTCCACCGCGCACACCAGACATTGCCAGACAAATCAGCAAGGAGGACGTGGCTAGGACAGTTTCTTTCCCTCCTTGCTCATCCTATCGATTGGAGCTGCTGGGAGGGAGGAAAAGTGTCTGCCACCAAGGTGTAACGATCCAGGTGTGCTCAATACCTGTCTCCAAGGCACAGGATTTGAGTGGCAAAGGGAAATAATTTCATAGGCAGCACTGGATGTCGTTATTAACGCTATTAAACGCTCGGTGATTCGGTTGGGAAAAGGGCGATAATTTTCACCTAGGTGGCGCGGATTACTACAGGACTGCCAAACTAACAACTCGCTGTCCGCAGACTGTCGGATCGCTTCCACACTGAGACTAAGGTTCCTAGTTTGATTCTCTTCTCTTGATCATATTAAAATTACTCATTTCTTTAGTAATTTTTAATTTAACGGCGGAATATTTTGTTACTCTGCAATGAACTTTAAACTGAACATCGATTGACTCGGGTTGGCCTTTAACTCCTCTCCCTCGCCTCCCTCTATCTCTCTCCCCGCTACCCACCATCTCTTCCCTCCTGTTTGTCTCTCCCCATCGACGAATCATTTCAATCGCGTTAAATCGCGCTGCCCTCGCGTCAACACTCTCCTTACCTCAGTCTTGGAGAGCTATTTTTTTCAGTCAACACAGCTAATGCGTTTTCGAGACGATTCGTGGTGTGTGTGTGTTTGGGGGGAGGAACATGTGGGGGTGGTATTGAGTTCGGGTGGGCGTTTTAGCGAACTTTATTTATGCTGCATTTGATAGGAATTTTTTTGTTAGTCCCACAACCTTGTGATGCTTCTCCATGTCCGTGGATTTGCTGCCAAATGGCTAATTAGTAAAATTACTCCACACCTTCTCTGTTTCCTCTCCTGATCTTATTTAAGTGGGTGAGAAGAGAGAGCTCCTCCACCTTTAATTAAACCTCTTAAAAAGTGTAAGTCGGCAAGGCAGAGAACTTCCAAGTAAATAAATTTATTTGAGCTCATTATGTTTTATTACAAAACTCAGCAGCTGATGATTAACAAAAAGCTTTGATTGGTCCCAAAACAGAAAAGTTGACAATCATCATTATATCTGTTTTTCTCTCTCCCCCACGCCTATTCTCACCCTCCAACTACTCCTATCACGCCGACACCATTGAGTATAACATTAATAATCATGAGAAAGTAAAGACGGAGTAATTATCTGCTAAAATACTCGTTGCCATGGCACTAAGAACCTGGCGAGAAGCCTCGAGAATATTTTCAGCTTAATGTTCTTGAAATAACCGGCACTCAGCACCTGGGAGCAAACATCGCCATCATGTACGATCGTTCAGCCGCTGAAACCTTTCCCTGAACAAATGATGGGTGTGCCTAACATCGCCACATCGTCGTTAATCAGTTTAAGGAGGCTGGCGACGAAGATCGCGGCATCTACACCCGGGAATCAAACAGTGGAGACGGTGTGGCCTCCTCCCTCTCTCTCACACACTACCTCAACATCGTTAACAGATTCGCAGGTATTGTCAGAGAAATATTCCCATCGACCACTCTTCTCTCACCTGTTCAGGACAGGTAACAGAGCCAATTTCACTCCCTAACTTCTCCTCCCTTCGTCTATTGGCAGCAAAACCAAGCCTTGGGTATGTAGGGTACCACAGTTAGAACAAGTAACCTACCCACATCCACACCACCCTGCTTTATCTTTAATATGACTGATATAGCTTGGTCAAACAAGCTCAGCCACCATCTTACTAAGTACGAATGGCTGGCAATAAAAAAATTAAGAAAAAATTCACACAATCGCATAAACGTGATTTTCTCTTCATTTAAAAATTGTCACCATTAATTCTTTAATTTGGATGTTTGTTAATATATTTTATATGCAGACATTTAAACTGAAACAGGTTCCTAAACTGAAAACAGACTGGTTGATTTCCCTGATTTCCCTTCTCTCGGTTACGACCTGTTTGGTGGATTTTAGCGAATCTTTGTAGGGAGGGTATTTTTCTGTGCGAGACACTGATTTTTTTGAAGAGATGTGGGATTGGGTGGTGATGCAAGGCAGGACACTAAGATGGTGCCAGTGCCAATGACAGAACAAACGCCTTGTTCCCTTTGAAACCTCGTGTGAAAGAGAAAAAAAAAAGTAGGCGAGCAGATCTCGAGACATCCTCGTTACCGTGAGAGAGAGAGAGGAAGACAGGAAATTTCGAGAGATCCATGGCGAGAGGAACTGTCCGCAACCGTCCTGCTTCAACGAAGCCGGGGAATGATAGTCATGGGAAAAAATTGTTTTCAAGCGCACGCGAGCAATGGGAGGGAGGAGGAAAGGAGTGTGGAGGAATAAAACATTTGCTTGTACCTGCAACAGAACACGTGCCTGCGGAACATGCGTACGTGCGTGTGTCCGCCCGCCTCCTAAAGGTTGGAGCACGCAAGGTTGTAGGGATAAAAGAAAACTGCATAAGATGAATCCAAGGAAGAACTAAAAGACGAAGAAAAATCTGTGGTGAAACCATGAAGTAATCGATAGTCCTCCCTTTTATTTTGCACAGGATGGCCAATCCTACCCTCTCAAAATGGCGCTGAAGGGGGGTGGGTACGAGACGAGAAAGAGAAATCGCTATGCTACAAAGAAAATGAGTCACAGGAATGAATGCTAGCTCCAGCAGCTCTTTATCCTTCTCGTCTTCTACAAGCATTCAAGAAAGGCGTGTAGATGTTGGTTGGCGAGGAGGAGAAGGAGGAGGAAGAGATACTGGGAGGGAGATGAAGCACTAATGGCACACCCATTCTAGTTTTTACCATCTCTTCCAATTGAGACTTGAGGAAGCACGGCAACAGCCACTTAGCTCACAGCCTCCAAATCTCAGCCTAAAACTTTATTTATCCCTGTTTTCCACACCATCATCTTTCACAAGTCCAGCGGCGGGAGGCAGCCATTCTCCGTCCGCCATTGTGGCGGCTGTGGTGACGTCACAGGTCATCGCCTCGCTGGACTATTTCGATGTGTGTGTGTTTTTTTAACATCAGGGGAAGGGGAAACGGGGAAATGACTACAGGACGGCTATTTCCATAGGGTTACTTTTCCCTGGGTCCGTCGTGTGCAAACCTGCTGAGGTGACTGTAATCTCGTTTACTAATTACACAGCTGGAGGCGGGAGAGGGGTGTGGACAGCGAGGGCTGATGACTCACCCACACCCAGGCTGCAACTTGACGATTGACCGCCCGACGTTGGTTTTTTTTTTTTTGTGTGTGTGTACGCCATCTTAGAGTCGAACGCCCGCACGCACGCAGGCGCCCTCTATGTCTCGGTGGTCTTTTGCAAGTTTCAGGAGAGGGGAGGGCACTCTTGCCGTCAGTGATCGCTGTCCTCGGGGTAATTAATAAGATTGATTAGGCCAAGGTTGCTCACTGCGGTTAACATCTGGATTTATTTCCCCTGCAGACATGTTCGAGCTTTCAGAGCTCTTCAGAACTGCTGGAGCTTCCTCCCTCCCCAGACCCCTCGACAACCACCACCACGACCACTGCCACATCTGTCCCCTAACTCTTGAATTTAAAAAAAAATTATTCTGGTAACGAACAAGACGGTCACGAATTTGACCTGGGGCTATAGTCATGACGAGGGACAACTCATTTATTTCATGACATGGGGCCCGTATCATGAAGTAGAGGTAAGGTTTACTAAGGATGAGCTATTAACCGGAAATAATTTAAAGTATTGTAACTGGCGGATAGCCTGTAAGTCACTCGCCTTGTGTATAGTCTGTAACTATGGTTACATAGGGTCTGCCAGGGATGCAGGCACACACGTCTGTGATCTCTGACAGACATCTGAGGATGTGGGTATTGGAGGGAAGTAAACCCGGAGGTAATGATGTGCCGTTGGTTCATGGACTAAGCCCCATGGCGTAAGCTGGAGGGCAATCTCATGTTTGGTGGTAGTGGCAGGAAACGGTGCGTGAGAAATGAAGCTTATGACTAGGACTGTGGTAGTGATGGTGGTCGATGGCGGTGTTGCTGATGTGGATACAACGGGTAATCGCTGTGCAAGGAACTGGGTCACAGTGTCATAGTTTTTTTCTCGATGGCTGTAAGGCACAACAGCTTCTCCCCGCACGACAGCGTGCCTAGGGCAAATCAGGCGTAAACATAAATTCCTTTTCGTAATTAACTCGAGATACAGGATATTTTTCCTAACTTGTTTTTATCAAAAATGAAGAAAATCGTTGGGGCGGCTTCCCCGAGATCGTATATTCACGCACAGCAAAGTCTCACCAAAGTCTCGCGTGATGAGATGTCATTTTGTCCCAGGAAATGCTCACATCCCGCACAGCAAGAAAACCTTTTTAAAATTTTATGTCAACAGCGAAACTTATATGATTAACAGTCCCTTGGAATTTGTGCAAATGGCGAAATTTCACGCGAGATTTTTTTCTCTTTATGTAAACAACAATATTTCGTGTGATAAAACTTTGTTTTCTTTGTGTAATAAAGGACGAAACTGTGCATCTAAAACATTTATTTACTTTTTTTAATGTGTTTCCTCTGCACATAATTTTCGGACACTGTTTATGCGTGTGTGTGTGTGTGTCGCTACCGGTAAACTATACAGAAAAACCTAAATTTGTTTACACAAGAAAATGTATTTTTGAGACAAATGTTTGGGAGGGTGGTTACATCAAAAGCAAGATGATGAAGGTTTAATTAAAGTCAGCCAGACCCGTAGTGGGGTTTATTCACACGGCACTAAAGCGTGTAGCTTTCTAATTTACACCTGAGGGGGCGCCTGTAGCTATCCCAACGGTCGAGAGAACAGAGAGGGGGAGGGAGAGAGTGGTGCACTGCTGACAGCCTTGCACACCAGACACAGTTGCTTCCCTTTAACCATCTTTTGCAACAGCTGCATCATGAACACCAACCGGAAAGTCCACAGCATCGACAATCAGCGGCCTGCCTCCCTGCTGCTCCACTCCTCTGGAGCTAAACGTCGGTCACGTGGTGCTGGTCCTCGGTCACTATGGTAACGTCAACTGTCCACCATCACCACCCTACCCCACCCACTTCCACACCGTCCCACTATTAAAAGGCAGCCGTCACTGATGTGGCTTTGGGTGGCTCAAGATACGGGTGGGGGTGAATTTAATCGTGTTTGATCTATCGAAGTGAAACGCGTGTGCGCGCTCTCACACACAACAAAGGATCGCTAGGGGCTAGGTAGGGACAGGAGTGAAAACAAACAAAATGAAATAAATACAGGTAAATACAATATTTTTAAAAAATCAAAAATCAAAACTAAATGAAATATGTAGGATTTTACGATTTGACCGTATAGTTCATTCATAATGTAGGATATGCACCCAGGTTTTCACGATTTCCGCTGGCGTGACCCCGAGGTTAGCTGCCTCCGTCATGTCCGTGGCTAGGTGATGTATTATTGACAGCGACACTCGAGTGTCTCACCCATAATTAGTCTCGACCAGCCAAGCTCGAGTCACGTGGCAGGCGATCATAAACAAGGTTCAAGCCGCCCTGCCACCCGCCTCCTACCATTGTACCCGACAGGCACGCACACACTGACGTAGCACCCGTTTGCGACTGTCATTGAAGTATTACCCTGGGTGTGGGAGGGTGTGGTTGATGCTTTACACCGACTAAACAACTGTCGAGGTTATCTCAAGTTACCTGAATTAGGTAGGGTAGCCACTTGATGGCAGACCGAGATAAAACTGACCTACAGTAGGATGAATATGGTTCCACAATCTCCTCCCTGTCTGTGACAAGACACTCACACAAAGACAGAGCAGATAGAAAGAGAAAGATATAAAAAAAATAAGAGCACTAGAACCAGCAACACAACGAACTGAATCAAAATTATTTCTATAAGGGATATGGAACTGCTAAGATGGAATTATCGATACAGTCTGGTCTTGGCAGACAATGCGATTAAACAAAACGAATCCTTGATTCCTTCTTCTATCATATTTTTAAAGTCACGTGACTTTATTTTAGTACCACAAGTCCAGACTCCTGCAATCTTCTCGAGGCGTTGTCTGACCAATTCCTCTCATAATAACTTCCACCCTCGCTAAGCTTCTTAGCATTTTCTCCTCGTGAATTCTACTGGCACCGCCTTCACCTACTTGTACCCGAGACAGTTTTAGCAACTTAATCCTGTATTATAAAAAAAAAACCGAAACAAACGAAAACAGAAAGACGAAAGGTGTTAAAAAGGGAGATAACAGAAGCCTCCCAAAATATTGATGAAAAAAAGTGCCTATAAGGGGAGACTACTCTTGCAGACATCTGCTTCTGCCCACCAACGAGTAGTCTGACCACAGCATGACGACTGACTGCAGTGCTTTCCTCCCCTCATGTCGTGGGCTTCAAAACAGGGAAACCGAGCTTCACGAGACCTGTTTGTTGTTATTGTCTAAACTTCAGACGCATCTTGTCAGAACAACAACTACACTGTGACCCCTGACCTGACCTGGAGCATGCAGGACACGTGTCTGTATTTACTTCGCATGTTATTGGTGATTGTATATCATTTCAGTAAAACACTTGGAGTAAATTGATGAAAAGCTCTATATGATTCTTTACTGATTATTATTTCCTGTTGTTATTAGAGCCACCCAGGGTAGTCTTGGCAGTAAAGTGGTAAACTGCTCGCCATCGCGTGTGTGTGTATGTTTGTTCGAGTAAGCGTCCGCATACATCTGTTAGAGTCATTCATAACGGGTTTTTTTTTTCTTATTGTTCCAGTCCAAAAGGTCGGTCTAGAGGCGAAGAGTTCAATGCTTGTCACCAAGACAACAAGGGCCTTGTTCAAATAAGTTCAAATCCCACCTCCTACACACTTAATTTTCTCTGAGTGTGGCACTAACTTGGACTTGTTGACTGTCAATACTACGGTCTCAACGTTCAGTACCAACATCCATCAGTCAAAGTACACGCATACCTATAACACGCACAGCCAAACATACAAACATCACCAAGTCCACGCACACCCAGGAAGACAGGAAGACAGACCGCTGCACTTACTGACGGCTTCAATGACTTCCGCCAGGAGGACGCCATCTGCAATGTCGTGTTGCAGGTCTGTGATGAACTTTTTGTTTCGCGCCTTCTCCAGGTAATGGTTGGCCCAGTCCGTGTAGATCTGCAACAAAAGGTGAAAACGACAGGTAAGCGACAGGAGAACGACAGGTAAGCTCCTGACGAGGGCGGTTGGAGAAGACGCAGGTAATTAACGGCCACCTGTACAATGATGTCATCTTCAGTCAGTGTACCACCTGCAATGAGCTACACAATTCGTTTAATAGCAGGCAGCTCCCCCTGGATTTCAGATGTCCTGCTTTTAAAACCTTGGGCAGAAATATTAAAAATGTCCGCGGCCGGCAAAGTTTAAATTCAGACCTCCGAAGAGACATGCCACCGTCAACCCTGCCATACATTTCAATGCAATGTTTTAATACAAGGGAACACTCCATGATCAGATACACGGCAAGAACATCAATCAAACGACAATTTAAAGGCAAGTGCTCACTTTCAGTGATATTCCTGTGAGATGGCCACAGCTCATGAGGCAGGGTCTGATACATTAGGAGGAGGAATCTATGTGAAAGGTGCATTAGTGGGAATTTTTATTCCATTAAAGACCCGTATCTTGACGCCGCGTCATGCCGATGGTTCAAGAAAGGGCATTAAAATTGTTAGAATCCGATTATGATTATTCATATATTTCCATTTCATCAATAATTATTTGAAATAATAAAAAAATGACTTGCCTCCAAAACAAGTCACAAGCTTAAACAGTGCATAGAAATACATGAACACATGCGTGCGCACACACACACACACTAAAATACTCAGATAAAGAACTCAAAAGTCAAAAACTTAAATTTATAAGATAATCCTCCTTCTCATATTGTTCTATAGCCTAGTGTGAGCTCTTCAAGAAATCCAATCAGATGTTCAGTAGTTCTCATGTCCATTGGCAAACATGACAGCATGCTGACCGGAAACAGCGTCACCTGTGCGCTGTCCAATCAGAACTTACCATGTTTATAAACCTCAATATATCTTCGTAAACCTCATTCCCCGTAAATCTCTGTTTACGTCCAGTAAACATATAGATGCGCTAAATAAACATCAGAACATGTCCCTCCTCTCACACACTTCAACCTCCCCCTGCACTCAGTCAGCCTCATTAACAGTCTGTCCTAATCGTTGACCGTTATTTCCGTTAACCAGCTCTAGTATCTATCAAGATTTAAAATCCTTTATTAATCTGTCGCCTTTTTAAGGGGTATTGAGATATTCAAAGTACATACATACAGATTCACACACATTTCTGTTTATTATAATATACAGTAACTATCAACAACACACACACACACAGGTCGGTTTATGACATCTAATATTTTTTTAAGTAATTTTCTGTATCATTCACTCATTCTTTCCTTCTTCCAGCTTTGCATGTATACCTGCATATGTGCTGACATAAATCAAAGCATGTAAACACGTGTAAACAAAAGATACATTTTTGCCATGTGATGTTTTCTCAATAGTGTACTCGTGGAATTGATTGCATCACCTGTTGTCGACCCTTGACCTCTCCCTACACAATCTTCACAAAGCTAGTAACTAACCCGCTATGGCTTCAGTGAAGTGTGAATAATCCATCCTCTTAAAATTATTTTATTCGCATCGCCTTAGCACAAAATTCGTTTCGAGTTGTCTGACCAGTGAGTTCATCATCCGATGTGT
This sequence comes from Pomacea canaliculata, assembly GCF_003073045.1. Lineage (NCBI taxonomy): Eukaryota > Metazoa > Mollusca > Gastropoda > Architaenioglossa > Ampullariidae > Pomacea > Pomacea canaliculata. Next base: position 27,709,875 of record NC_037595.1, on the reverse strand, counting down.
TGGAATCGTGGGCTGGGTGAGCACATCGTCCATACAAACCTCGTTTCTAGTTTCTATCTTCACAAGCGACGGTCTGTCTGTACCAGCTGTGCATTGCGTCACTGGCCACCCACCCGACCCCCCGGCCTGCGGTATTTTTAACGGTTCTTAACAACCTTCCTCACTTTCAAACCGACAAACACTTCTTTCGTTGTCTTCTCGACATCAACGATTCTTCTCTCTTCCTCTCTCATTTCTACATCCCTCACAGATTCACACAGACAAAATAAACAGACTTTGGTCCAGTGTACAAAGAGCGATTAAGTCTCAGAGACTCTCAAGGCTTTTGGAAACTAGGTCACTGTGACCTTGTTGCAAAATGATATCCATAACGATAAATAGACAGAAGAATGAATGATAAAACAAGGAGAATTCTGTAATGTCCACAAAGATAGTTTTAAAGTTAACATTCACCACACTTCAAATAATTTTCTTTGTTGGCGTTATGGAGGTTGTTTGTTTGGTCTCCTTTTCTCTCTCTCTCACACACACACACGCACGCACGCACATAAATATATTAAGGAAGACAATGATAGAGTGCGACAACTCCGTCACTTCCTACCTTGGATTTGAACTTGTCGTTGAACATGCCGTGGAGATGGTCTCCTCCTGGCAGGAGAGCGGGGTACTGGAAGATTTCCATCCCCCCTGTAGCTCCCCCCAGACAGCGAAACCATGTACACTTTCCGAACATGTGTGCGCACGCGGCTTCCTACGTCATTGAAGGACTTCCGGTACAGATGCTCTGCTGCACCACAAGCTTGGATCACATTTCACCAGGTCACATGATGCTGTGACCTTTTCATCCTTTCTTGATACCACAATTATGCAGGTGTTTTCTTTAGTGATGTCACTGACAAAGTGATTCGGCAACTTAGCTAACGAATGGAGGAGTTGTTACAAGAGCCGGTGGTTGTCGATCCCATGAGCGACAATAGTTGGCATCGTCTGGTGCTTTAGTTGCGCTCTCGTCGTGTTCGCTCGTTGGTATAACATCATTGCAACCGAATTTCCAATAAAGCATCCATGCTCAAGATTGGTTTGAAAAAAATGTCTCCTTTCACTTCAATCAAGTCGACGGGAGTCCTGGGAAAGAACTTCAAATGTAGCAGTGAACGCCAGACGGACTGCAAAAAAAAGCTCACATCTGGAACCTGCGATGGTGACACCTCTGACTACCCTGATCTCTTACATCCAACATCGTCTGGTACTTATCGCTTATCTATCGTTTAGCCAGCTGCCACTAAACGACCGCGCACTCAGGTTACGACATGAAATCATGCACGTGAAGTCATTCGCCTGTGACAAACAGTGAACCTCCCTCCCCTCCATCTCTCCCCCTTCCAGAAGCAGCCAAGCCAGGAGTTGGCCAGGAGTATGCCAGGAGTAAGCCAGGAGTATGCCAGGAGTACCCCAGCACATCTCCAGGCTCAGACACATGAATCCAAGATAAACTTTAAATTTCCATAACCGTGGGCCGCCTGAGCCGAGACCACTGCCAGCCGCGGATACCCCGGACGACGCTAGTGATGAATGGATCACTCAGATGGAGCAGACATGCGCACTGGCTGGTTCCGGAGACCCAGCGCGTGCTGTGCGACGTCCAGAGTCCCCCTTCCTCCTCTCTCCATCTCTGTTTTCTCTAGTCTCTGTCTGCTCCAGTCACTCGCCCCGCTCCCTGTCTCTCCCCCAACATTAAATATCTGTCTCTGGCATTTAAAATACAAACGACAGACGTCAGCCACGTGAAGGATGGATTGTAAGAATAAACGTTCAAAAACGAAAGTGTCAGGCCATCTGGAAATCCTTCGTTCCCAAAACAAACCGAGGTGGACTAGGAAGAAGGTGTGACGAGTAGAGTTGTGAACAAGTTATATTTCTATGTTCGAACAGAAACCTGTGATGACCTACCAAAGAACACCTGCCAGGTGCACCACACACACACAGACTCAAACATACTTAATCCGATGGAATTCATTGTAAGAAGACTATGTTATCTAAAACCAGGTAAAATAATCCTCTGTAAACACACCCTTGGCTTTCTCTCTCTCTCTTTCTTCTTTCTTTAACTTGTTCATTTCCAGTGCATAGTAATATAAAAGTTTGTTATCACACTACATTTTACAATGTCCTCAAGGACTTTTCTCTCAGAAACAATGCGCTCCTGAAGTCGAAAAACAAACTTCTGCGCATGTCCAAAGGCTACAACTTTTTTTTCCCTTTTTCAAAATACATATTTCAACAGAAAACATTAAATTCCCTGGGAATAAAATCACATTAATTCACAACATTCTTCTCTTTTTTTTTATTACAATTGTTTTCTCTAAAACCGTACACACAAACTTTCTTTTACTTTCTGTCTCCTTCTTTCTCATTATTTCCCTCACAAACTCTGTCTCTCTCTCTCCTCTAGGTGAGAAAATGTCAGTTCAGACAGTCTGACTAAGCTTTCTACAAACTGTAAGATATTTATTTAAACTTGTGCTCCGAAAAAAATCATTCATTTTCGAGTGAGCCTCGCGGCAGCTATATCTGAAAGAATGAAATGTAAGATCAACGATTCCTGCTGATTGATGGCGGAGAAACGAAAGAAAAACGAACATCATGCCTTCAGGCCTGGCAGATAATGTCCTGGGGTTGTGAACATGAAATATGTAATCTAACCGACCACGGCCTGGCATTCTCAACACAAAAACATTCAAAACTTCCTTTCGACTTTTTTTTTACAGTGTAATTCTATTTGACATTTAAAAACAGAGTTTACTCATTAATGATTTCAAACAAACTTCCCGGTGACAAAGATGGCCGCTCTTGTCCCCACCCTGTAGCCCCCATCATCACAAAGACAAGCAAACCTGAGAAAAAGACCTCAACTAAGAATGCACACCTGATGTTGTGGAGAAGGAATAAGTGTTCAACCGCCAAACATGTCGGCGAAGCAGGTGGACGAGCGGCGAGAAACATGTCCTGCATCCCATGATGCACTCTGATTTATTGTTTATCGTACATCGATACCCGCAAATGATGTACCCGTCCGTGCAATTCATTTCCCGACACCCACCCATCACTCATTTACCTGGGTGCATTCTAATTCTCTTCTGATTTAACGGCTCTCGGCGATGGTGGTGATGATGATGAGGAGGAGGAGGAGGAGGATGGCTTTTCGGCCAAAAGCATTTTATTCAATAAATTAAGATTTTGCAAAAAACTAAACGAATCTTTTAATCGTAACCTTAAATCATCCGATCTGCGTTTCATGTATGAATTTCCCTTACAGGTCTCTTCATGGAGATCGACCGGCTGGGGGATGAGGAGAAAGGTAAGGGTTAGGCTGGAAGGAGGCAAGTCATTAACCCTCCTCCCACACCTTTCCCAACGATCGTCGCTGGTCGGTCTGCGCAGTGAATCAATACGCATGTCCTTCGATTAAATAATAAAAAAAAGATAGTCCGAGAAGTGAATCCACCCTGGCTGACTTGAAATACAGGTTGGGCCGTGAGAGAAAGTGAATGAAGGTGAAGGAGGAACAAAGCCGCTCAGTTTTGCTCACAGATAAAGGAGTGATGATTGCAGAATTCAATATGGCGACTGTCAACTGACGCAAACATTTTCCACTAAAAAATAAATAAAAACATCACGCAGTGCACAGAGCTGTGAAGGCTTTCAATCTAATTTTAGAACACCCTGCTGCTGGTGTCGCAGGACGTCAGTCGGGCGAGAGGGAGGAGAAAGGCCAAAGGTCACGGAGGAAATTCATGCTGTCTTCTCAAAAAGGGTGCTGGAAGTATTGAGAGCTCTAACAAATGTGTCTGAAGTATCCAGTGGTCAAAATTAGTATAAAAAGACAGGAGAAGAACTTTGAGGTGTGAAGCTTGGTCATGGTCATTGAATACAGAGGATCTGACATCGTGGGACAACGCTGAATGAAACATTTTGTTGAACTTCAGTTTTAAAACTTTGAATATATTTTCCTCTCGTTGGAGAAAAAATATATTTTTAAAGTTGATTGAGCTCTTCTTTGAAGACATTCTGACGAGGTTTTTACCTTTCGGATGCCTTGTTTCAGAAAACCGACTAATGGAGGGTAGACTTGGGTTACAAGTCATCCGCAAGGTGAGGAGAGTTCGTTCTCACAACAATCCTTCACATCCTGTAATGTTGTTCTTATGTCCACTTGCTTTCAAGAAACAGCATTTGGGTTGTTTATCCTGTGTATACATGGCAACCAAAGTATCAGATCCTCCCAGATGTAACGTTCGAAGCGAGGGCTTGTTTCTCGAAATCAAAGCTCGCGTGACGTCACGAAAATGGAGGGAACAGCCACGACGACGGAGGAAACAAGGAGCAGGGGTCAGACGGAACGAGCCGAGGAAGTAAGGAGAGAAGGAGGAGCGAAGCAGCGTGGTTAATGACAGCAACAGCTCAGGGTACGTGAGCAGTCTTCAAGCTACCCGTGAGGCATGATGGGGTCCCACAGCTCAGATCCACGTGAGCGATTGGACGTCAGGACCGACAAACCTCCCGCGGAAGCCGCCAGGGGCGATAATAACCCCGGCAAGATGTATGTGTTGGACCTCGTCGGCATCTCCGCGGGTCGGAAATTCTAGCTATTTCCCCCGCAGTCACAGCACCTCGCACACAAACAAGTATGTCTGCCCTGCGGCCAGCAGTCCCTTCCCCATCTCCTCCTCACTCCTTCTTTCTCTCTCTCAAACCACCCACACACACAAAGACGGTCTGTTCCTTCAAAATCCCACGAGTTAACACAGCCACACCTACCCTCTCTGACCAAACACACACATGCAAGAGAGGTATAAAAAAAATGTCAGTTTGATTCTGTAAATAATTTCAGAATTGAATAACAAGGAACTGTGCTATTATTAGCTTCCAGGTCCTCAGAAAAGCGCGTGGAACTTTATCAGTGAAAGATAAACTCTAACAAAACATACATAAAGACTTTAGTTCACGCGGCCAGGAAGGAGGGAAAACTGGAGAGTATCAAGTATCATACGAACATGCTTGAGGAGAAATTTTCTCAGCAACTGCTACCCAGGCGCTGATAGGACTCGCAGCTCCATCCGGAAGAAGATGGAGTTACCTCCCGCTTCAGGGGCACACCCGCGGGGTTGCAGGAGTGGGGGAGAAAGTTTAATGAAGTACGCGCATCCCTTATTTGTGCTTCGTCTTCATCTTCAGCAAAAAGGATGTATAAATCTTGAGCCCGATAAATGGCAGGTAATTTGGCTCCGGAGTCAGGTTTCCAGCTCCATCTATACACTTCGGAATTGCGATACGGTAGCAAGTCTACACTGACGATAGTATCGTGGAACGTTTGTCTCACCTGCGACTTCGTTTTCACACCTTTCTATCTCACCTTTTCCTCCCACCTCTCTACGATTCGCTTAACTTTATTGTGAAATAAATTTGTAGAACTAGGACGACTCCCTCCCTCCGATCCAGTCAGAATTTCTTGCTGTCATCGCCTTCACTCAGACATTTATGAGCACATTATTAATGTAATTATTAATTAATGTTGGACGGGATGAAGATGTAAACGCTCATATAGCCCCAGTCGAGGTCTGGGAGGAGCAACAAAGCAACACCTGATATCCCCCGCCCACAACTTTCTGTCTGTCTGCAGCGGGTGGATAACGAGCTCGTGAAGGCAACACTCCATCCGTGACTGTTGGAAACATTAAAGTTGCGCGCTGACAGACAGAGATAAACCCGGGTTCCATGCTCCACTGGGAACTGTGACGTAATCATAACGCTTTTCTCATGCTCTAGCGCACACACGCACACACACATGCACGCACAAAGCAGCTGTACCACGATTATATACTCAATCAAAACTTACAGATGAGCGTACACGCACACAAACATAACTGTGCCTAGACGATAGAAAGAGAAAATAAAGGTTGGCGGCAGACAGAATGAGATACGGGGGATGGGAGGGCGGAGAGGAAATAAGGAGACAGACTGGGGCAGACGGAGCGGTAAGGAAAGGAAATGAGCGCGTGACAGAGAAAAAAGAGATAAAAGGAAAAGGTAGAATGGGAGTGGAACAGGTAAAAATGGGAGACAGAATGAGAGTGGAGAGAGAGACACACACACGATTGCACAAAAAAGACACACAAAATAAAAAATAAAATAGAGAATGAACTGAACGGGAGGGGGAGAGAGAAAGAAGGAGGGGCAGGGAAGAAGAATGACAGAGATGTGGGAAATAAAGAATAAGAGTGAAGGAATGACAGAAACAGGAGTGAGAAAGTAAAGGAGAGAGAGAGAGACAAACAGAGGTGGGAAGCTGCCAACTCAAACTAAAAGCAAATCACACACCCGGCTGTCACCCAACACTCCGCTGCCTCGGATCCAGCACAAGACGCGAGTGCACCCGACATGTTTCAGAGACCTCCCCAGAGACACCCGCCCATGAAAATTTCAAACCGCGACAGTCCTCCCTCACAAACTCGTTAAACCCTGAGTGCCGAGGCGCGGACACTTTACCTCTCTGACTCACAGCAGATCTCTTTCACTTTTATTTATTTATATTTTTTTCTGCCAGGAGAACCATTGTGTCTTTACTTTCTACGGATTCGGGTGGGCGATCAGATGGAGAGTGGCTCACCTGACCAAGCATGATACCAACGGCACGAGCGCTACATCCAGGGTTTAGCCAAGAGGTTTAAAAGCGATGTTAAACTACCACGTGACTACCTGGACTACTCAGTAGCAGCAACCATAAGGCTAGAATGAAGCGGGAGGAAAAGCCATACCTCGTAGCCTGCTAACCAATGTTACATACGGGTGGTGGATGGTCCTCTGATACCTTCAAAGTCTCCTAGAATCCGTGGTAACCCCATTGCACACACCTCCAGCTTCATGGCCAGAGGGACAAGAGTTCGACGACCATGAAGAACTTTGACCCCAATACTTTTTTCGTGACCCTCTTGCACGAGAAGAAGATGAAAAAAAATTAAAGAACACAGGTCGTCGGCGCAGGTATGACACTTCGTTTCCAGTGGTCAAGTGGACAATATTAGCCACGCGGTCCGAGCACATCAACACCGCATGGAAACAACAGTCCAGAGAAACCAAGATGGAGGATTTTTTTTTCTCCCTCTCTCCTCTGAAAAAAAAATCCAGACGTTTCACAAATTCCGTTATCAGTGCTCCTCCAATGATGAACGATGAGGCAGGGTGAACCACACTTAGCAACAGATGAAGCTGGAAGGTCGTCCTCTGGAGATCACCAACGACTGTCTCGCAAGGTCTCGCGAGACTGTGACGTCATCCTCCGAGCTGCCGGGGCGTGACGGGAACAACTCAGCCTTGAACACATGCGGTGCGCAGTGACGTGCAGTGACGTGCGGAGGGACGAGACAGACACGTGCGTGGAACACCCTCGCCTTCCTCTTCTGCTGCAGCGGGTTTGCAGCACGAGCAGCATCAGCAGCTGGGGTGGGAGCGAGGCTGGGGTGGGAGCGAGACCGGGGTGGAGTGGGGTGGGGTAGCAAGAATTGATTTCCCAGATGAGAAGGGTCGGCTGGCGGCAAAGTTGACTTTCATTGTGAGCTCACGGGACGGGTATGTACTCACGGACGCACGGATCCACCAGACCATGTCCTACGCACGGCGAGTACACAACAGACGTAGGAATGTAAGTATTTACACTTTAGAGACAGTTGAACGGATGGTTGGCAATTTACTGCCACGTGATACAGTGAGAAGATTGCACTCTGGGTGAGTGAGTGAATGCAAGTTCTTGGTGATGATAATAATAATGATAAGATCTGAATATCTGACTAATTTTCCAACAACCCTGAGGGGTTTTTTTTTTCATTTTTTTTAAGCTTCACAACAGAGAGAGAGGATGGAGGAAGACAGGGAAGGGGCAGAACGAGAGACTGGTTGCAGACTTTTAAAAAGTGATTACCAACAGAGAGAATATTTACTTTCCAATTTCGCGAGGGCACACCTACTTTTGTGGGCATTAAAAGAGGAGTTGGTCGTTTAAAGCCGTTGAAGGGATCTCAAAGTTCCAAGGTGTCAGAAAAATAAAACTCAAAGTACCAAGGGAGAACACCACCCGAAGGACTGACAGGTAAGACTTGCAGTCACAGCCACACACCACACCCGGTGCTGAAAAATAAACTTTCCAACGAAATGTGCGCGAGGGATAGAGAGAAGGGGAGAGAGAGAGAAATTAGAAGTGAAATAATGGTGGAGGAGTAGAAATATAGAAAGCTTAAGAAAAAGAGCAACAGAGGAAGATAACCCACACCCGAAAACATGAAAATCATAACAAAGTCCTCAAAAAGACCAAACATTATGGGAAAATATTTTGGGTTATATCTTCCGGCAGGATGAGCGGGAAGAAGCTCAGGAAAGTTGTACATTCTTTAGTCCATCCCCAACACCCGACACCAGCACCCGACCCCAGCACTTCCTTCTTACTTTTCTTGTCAGGCAGCCACAGATGCTTCTAGGAGGAAGAGGCAGGCAATTATTCACAGCGTCTGTAGAGAATGCACGTGCAAACACTCGGCCATTGTCGGGAGCCTCGGTTCTGACTGAACTTAAGCACTTTCATTATAAAGTTTGTGATTTCTGAACGTATAAATCAGCAGACACACCCCATCTAAAGACAAACACAGGGTAGAGACACAGGCTCACTAAAGGTGACACAAGATTAAATAAATATAAAAATAATTTTACTTACATGATGTGACATCCCAGCTTGGACAAGTTCGCTGACTGCTACACATCAAAATAACCACAAAAAAGTTTTTTTTTCAACCAGTCGACGATGACAAAAGAAGAAAAAGTAAACAATTCAGCAGCGTGACATTAAGCAAAGGAAAATCCCGGCACATCGAAAATTGAAGACAGGTTTCAGAAAATCCTCCAAAAACAACTGAAAGAGGGAGAAGGAGGAGACCGACAGGTAACATTATGTTAAACAGTAGAAAATGGTTTTCTCTGGAATTCATTCACTGCGAAGTCAGTCAGCCTGTCTCTCGACTAACACACCTTCAGTGCTTAAAGGTCAACACGAGTGCTACATTTTTGTTGTTGTTTATCATTGGGTGAAGTTTATTTTAAATAACAATTCCCAAAATATGAGTATAGTTAGTTTTCAGCATTAAACTTTTATTTTATAGTTATAACTGACTGCTGATAATGACATTTTGACAATTTTTTGTTTTTGTTTTGGTGTGATTAAGAGAAAAGCATCAATATATATTTCTCCTATCTCTTCGGCATAAAATACCGCTGGGATATATTTTTGTGATATTTTATTTCCAGTGATTTTTCGCTGAGCGCTCATGTTGTCCTTTAAACAGTTGCGATTCCGTGCTTCGCTTCCCTCAGTTTCTTTGAAAAATATACGTTATCCGCCATAACAAACAATGTAGAAACCGTCAACATCAATCACCAACATCCATCTGAGTGAAGCAGACGGCGTCTACTGACGTCACAAAGAGGCTCGTGCCCATGTTGTTAGACTAAGTAAAAGCTTTACGATGTCAAGCACAGGATGCGGGTGAGCTGTAGGGTATCGATGGAGGAGATTGAGGCTCGGTGTGTGTGACAAACAGCAGAAAGGACAGGGTCGCAGGGGACATCGACAGCAGACATCTCTAGCCGCCATGTTTGGTGCTGGTCCACAAACACACACACAAAAACACACAGACAAACACACACACAAACACACACACAAACACACATGCGCATTGCGAGGGCAGGGAGACGAGAACTGGAGCCGAGTGCCACAGCTTCCTGTAGTCTACACACCCTTCCTCCAGATGCCAATCAATCATTATTTCGGCTGAAAAATGGAAGGCGGAGTTTGGTGGATGGAGGAAGCCTCCCTCGCTGCTGTCTAGGACAAGGGAGACAACTCGCAGCAGGAGGATTTTCTCTCGCCGGTGTCTGTATGCGGACAGCCTCCCCCTGCGGAGGACGGGAGAGCGGGTACAGCCTGGGGTACTCCATAGACTGACCCCCATAAAATAAGATAGCTGGGGTCTGACCTTTGCTACAGATTACCACTGGTTTTTGTTGTTGTTTTTTGTTTGTTTGTTGTTTTTTTTGTTGTTGTTGTTGTTTTGTTTTTTATTTTGTTTTGTTTTTTTGCAAAAAGAAGACAAAAGTTAAAAATGGACAGAAAGTTTGAAAGACAGAAATGCACTAAAGATGACTGGTGGGAATAGTGGCGAGGAAAAAAAGAAATGTGTGTGTGGGGGGGGGGGGGGCGGGAGGGGACAGATTACAAAGTAATTGAATGTCTTTAACATCCCATAATCCATTCATTAACGCCCGTCCTGGGCAGACACTCCCTCTCGTCAGACTCTCGTTGTTCTGAGAGACATGGCAGGTGAGGCTGAGATTCCTCGCCATCAACGATTCCGTAGGTGATGGTGCAGAGTAGTTTACAGTCTTGGGGTGGGTAGGAGGCCCTACCTTTACCTACTTTTCTCTGCCAGCTGCCCTCCCTCTCTCTCTCCCTCCCCGACTCACAGATGGTGTGGATATGTACTTTTATCTCCTCCACAGACAGCAAGCACCCCGCTAGCATCGCGGGTGCACAGCGGCAACGAGAAGTGTTAACGATAATTGTGATAACCATCTTTTTCTTTTCGACGACGATTGCTCTCTCTCTCTCCATCTCCCTTCCCTCTTTTATTTTTCCACCAACTCCCTCTTCCATTTTGAAAGTTCTGTTACAGTGATTGAAGATTAAGTGATAACTGAACATTTGTTGATTACAACCAAACGAAGTACACGCGCCAGCTCCGGTGATATACCAAACCATTGAGGGTGTTGTGAGAAGCGGGGTAGAAGGGTAACACCATACGTGGACACCAGAGAAATGTGGTAACAAGGTAAAATGAGGAACGGGAGGGTAGTAGAAATGGTGGTCAGAATTGTAAAACGATAGATGTGGAGGGAAAGCTGAGGTTTATGATGAGAAGATGGTTGTGATGTGTCTGTTAAGCAATAAATGCAGGGAAAGGTGTGCGGGTGTCACCCAGGGTACATTTATTCGCGACAATTCACATCCCACGTGTGCTTGGACATGTGGACAGTGAGTTTACCTCACCCAACATCCCGCTCTCCCACCCGCCTAAGCACTCCATTGACCTCTGACCTCTTTCTACCTCACACTAGCCTCTTCCTCTTCTCCACCATTCTAGAGTGTCGATCGTGCACACACGAAAATATTGTTGCTTCTTGAGAGGAACGGAATGTGTGAAAGTTATAAAAGGAGAAAGAGCAAGAGAAACACTGAATAACGGACTAAGTCCCTACATTAACTCATTTAGAAAGAAAATTAGTTTTTATTGGTTCTGTATCCTCGGACAACACTTAAATAAGTTTATTGTGGCATCACACGGGGGACGGGGATAGGGGTTAAAAAATAAGAAAAAAAAACCGGGGGATGGGGAAAAACAGAGAGAAGGAGAGGGAGCAGAGACAGACGGAGCAGGTACAGAATGTGGGTCTGGCGCCACAGTTTTTGAGCAGGTGATTACCTCAGGTAAATGAAGCAGGCTGCACACTGCAACTGCACAGGTAGATTGCAAGACGGAACCTGCAGGTAACTCCACTGGTTCCAAGGTGCACCCTCCCTTTAAAGGGCCACTACACTCATCAACAATGATATGATAAATTTAAACTGGATTTATTGTTCTTTAAACGGCATTTCGTCTCGGAAGAATATACTTTTTAATATCACAGCATGTCAATAATTACAATAATCTATGGTGTCTGTACACACTCACACACACGTCTACATACAGGAATGTTCCTTCGCCTCATCACAACCATCAGTCCTTCACTCTCGTCACCAGGCCGCCACCTGGCGTTCTGCACCACTAGCTCTTTGTTCTCTTATCTCCCCTTGATGCCAGCAGAGCACCTGGGGATGCCTCACCTGTTACTATCCTCACATCAAACTGCCAGTAAGATGAAGCTGGTTTCAATATCCATCCTCTCATCCCTTTGACTTCTGCCCTGGTGGTCCAGCAGCAACTCATCCAAAGCGAATCCGTTGCACATGAAGGGAGCGGGAGCTGGGTTCCGATTGAGGATCGGAGGAGAAACAAATTTCAAACAGAAAGCTGCGCTTCCCTTCCTCTAACCTCTCCTGTCTCAGCAGCATCACTACTCACACCAAAGAAGCTTACCCTGGTGACCACAAAATAAAATGAAAATTTAACTAAGAGAATGGCCACAGAGCAGTTTCATCATGAACACCGGCCAACACATCTTCCTGTCTCCTGCAGGAAAAACGATTGCTGGTACAATGGCTTTCCCATCCTTGCATCCATCCTGCTCAGACTGTAGAACGAATGACCAGAGGACTGATGTGGCTTCAAAGGATCTACATGCCCCCCACACCCCCGGGGTTAGACTGCCTGGGTTCAAGAGGTCACTGCACAACTGAGATGTCTAGTACACTGCTGGCCTCAAGAAGAGGTGTACAGTGTAGCCTGAACATAACAGTATTTAAAGATCATGCAAGGTATGAAATTTCAAAAGATGAGGTTGTGTGTGTGTGGTGATGGTGGTGATGATGGATGGAGTGATGGAGAATCGGTGTGTACCTCCCAGCCAGCAACTAAGGCTCATACACATGGAATGTTTCCATGGAAACCTCTGATAAATACTGTCTATACAGGGAAATTATATTAAGCCGCAAAAAAATATATTCTGTCTACATAACAAAACGATTTCGACACAACCAAAAACAAAACTCACAGAACTGAGGGCCGACAACTCTAGGCTGGAGAAACACGAAGAAAGTTCAAGAAAAAGCAGTCTATGCTAAACCTCCAAAAGATATCCAACATTTTCTGTCAACGAGATACAAGTTTCCCTCTAAATGATGGATCGCATTTGTATATGAGAGGAGGGGCGGAGGCGCAAAAACTAGAGGAGAAGATGTTAAAGGGCGATCACTCTGGTGCCAGAGAACTGCGGGTACGAGTTGTGGCCGCCTGTGAAGCGCGATTTACCAAGTATACACATAGTTTATGAACTTCTCGCTCCACAAGTGTTTTCTTCTTTCTTTCGGGTTATTGTTTGTTTGTTTCCTTTTATTGTATTTTCATGCTGGTTGTCTTATCTTTGTTTTGATTTCCCATGAATGGAAGTAATGGAATAACACGTGATATTATTACATTTATTATTACAGTTAGTCCAGTTCACTGCTGCATTACAATTACCGTTAAGTCTTCAGAACTTTCAAGGAACATTTAACCGAAAAGGAAGAGAAGGGGATGATGGAGCAGGTAGCACGCGCATGCTATGTTGTGTAAATCTTTGCACTTGAAAATGTCAAAAAAAAAATCGTCTGTTCAACGGATGGGCAAGTAACTCTCAACTGCACATCCTCATTCTAGCGAGACGATGTCAAACTATTAAGGCGAAGTTATATTCTAACGAGTTGCAGAAGAAGGTTGTTATGTGTGTACAAGCTTGGAAATAAGCAGAAGAGACTAGAAAAGAGAGAGGGGAAAAGAGGAACAAACAAAACTGTGTTCGTGTCTGCATTATCTTCCCCTGACATTCATCATCGCTCCAACCGAAACAAAACTCAATTAACATTTGCAGGATTAGCAGAGCAAGTGTACCCACATGACATTTAAAACTCTGGCCATGATGATGAGGCCACGTGCACCCACAACAACCTCTACCCCTGTGGCCATCACCACGAGAAGCAGACAAAAAACCCACAGCCTGCGGCGGCAGCTGTCGGCACGTGGAGCACCAGGAGAGGAGGTGATTGTGAACTGCGAGTACTGCCAAGGAGGGTTTCCGGTGTTTGCTTGGACCAAAGCCACAGGTGAAAATACCTGGCCACGAGTGAAAAAACACAGTTGAACGGTTTTCCACAGATTTCTGCTCTGCAATAGTTGTCACGGCTTGAGCTTTGCTGAGTGTTTTAAAAGGCGACAGTGCCACACATCGTGTTGACATCTTCCATAATGTTTGTTTGTTCAAACAATTGTCGCGCCTTTTGTCGTAACCCATGTCCACTAGTCCGGGTGTGCGGGTGTAGGTGTGTACGGGTGTACGGGTGCACCTATGTTTGTGTACGAGTGTACGGGTGTATGGGGTGTACTGGTGTAGGGGTGTAGGGGTGTACGGGTGTGTGTACAGGTGTAGGGGTGTACGGGTGTAGGGGTGTACGGGTGTAGGATTGTAGGGGTGTAGGGGTGTACGGGTGCGTTTTTTCAGGCTCGGCTGAAGTCTTATTCCGAGTGTGTGCCCGGGTGTTTGGGACTCGCCTGTGGGTACCGTGTGCAGGCTCCCGGGTACAGGCGCTCGCAGTGGCATTATGCAACAATGCCAAGCACAACTATTATTTGCACAACGCTTGGCAGCCGAGTGCTGGCCCCTGGCAGGCAGCGCCACAGCTTTTATCTGCCCTTGACCCCGCCAGTAACGCCGGCACCAGAGTTACCTGCCAGCTTGGAGTCTGACATCTGCAGCTGGAGGCAGCGCGCCACTCACCTGGTGTACAGTCGACGGAGGCTTTGATAGGTGTGTGTGTGTAAGTGTGTGTGAGAGAGAGAGAGAGAGCAAGTCTTCTTACTGTGTGTTTGTGTGTGCGTTCGTTTCTGTCTGTGCGACTGTAAGTGAGATTGTTGCTGCTCGCTCATTCGTAAGAGGTAAGGTGTGCGTGCGAGAGTGTGTGTGTGTGTAAAAGGGGGGGGGGGGTCGGAGGTGAATACACATATGTTCCATTGGCATTTCCCTCCCCTCCTCCACACACACACACACCTCGAATACGTCACGTGCATTTGGTTGTAACGCGTGCAGTCCCTTCTTCGGTCTACTTTCGAACTGTCAGTGATTGTAACAGTTTCAAGACAAAACAGTTATATATATATAAGATAGACATTAACATACGTATATTCAAACACACACACACACTCGCACTCAAGGATACATTTGCTAGCGTGTGAATGCACGCACGCGCGGACTGACACCCACACAAGAACACTGATCACATGATATCTTCCGCTCCCGTCAACTGCAATTAAAGCTGAGGGTTTTCTTCCCTGAGTTCGTATCTTACAGTAGGACACACAAGCCATCCGACAAAACAGCTTCCGGGGCAAAATACATGTCGCTAGAACTGACACACAAATCATCAGACAGGACAGCTTCTGTGACGACACGTCGTCGTCAACACCATCATTGCCGTCAATCTCTCCATCGTTGCCATCGTCATCATGATATCCACCATCACCGTATAAACTAAACTTAGCCAGCGACACACTCGCAGACATCAGGTCTTGTTCGTCAAGCTCACCAACAAATACTCGAGGACAGGTGTTGCCGCCATTGAATAGCAACAGACAGAAGATTTTCAGTTTAACTTCGCTTAGGAAACTCAGTAAACCTTCAATCCTTTGAACTCAAGAGTCAGCAGGAAATGAAACTTCAAGAAAGCTTTATTCCTGAAAAAAAAATCAACCCTCCAAAGGAGGAAAGCAAAAGGTACTCACGGCCGCCATCTTGTTTACCTACCTCCAGCGCTAGAGATCGGTACTCGTCTGTGGCACCCGGTGGTTCTTACCTCCTACCTGAACTTTCGGATTCTGGGGGGTGCTGGCGAAAAGTAAACAGTGAGACGAGATGGAAACCCACAGAAGGGAAGAAAAGTTTCAACCTGTGTAGTATCGCATGGAAGTAACAACGACTCGCCCATACTATAAGATTATTCCAGAGTCTCCGAAATCGACGAAAGATACACAGAGGGGGATAAAGCCCCTGACATGGGAAAAAATTTAAGATTACGAGCATTTCGATCAACTCCTGGAAACATTCTCTTGAAATATTATTATAACTATAAGTGGCAATTTCTGCCAGCGGACTAGTCTGCCATGTCCCCGCTTACCCCTCCCATGACAAAAGTAGATAATGTTTGGTCCTGTAATGACCAAATATTTGAATATTAAATTTTTTAATATTTATCCCTTTTTAATGATGTTGGGGCTTTCACGAGGACGGTCCCTGAGCTGGAAGTCACCTGGGTCTGGAACCTAGCTCACAGAACTGCAACATTGGGTGTGGACTCTTCCTTCACCTTCTGTGTCCCTCCATTCGCCATCCCCACAGATGTACAGCGGGGAAGTGTATGGAGGCGGGGGGAAGCTGACCTCGAGACTAAACGATGGAAGGAGGAGAGGGCAGCAGGGGGCCACAGACAGTCGATAAGACCTGAGAGTGACTACTCAACAAGAACCTTCAGTCTAATCGCAATTGTAGGTCGTTGTTAGTATACTGACATGTCATTAAGTCTGGAAACTAATGGCATCCCCCACCCCTTCCACCCCATCCACCACCACCACCACCCGTAATTACAATTTAAATAGTGGGGAGGGGAAAACAGTTGTTTTCGCAGTGTGTATCTTTACTTGTATGTATGTTTGTGTATATATGTATTTAATATATATTCATATGTTGCAAGACCTGTACATCCAATCGTATGAAATGTACCGACAGCTTCCTCATCCCATTCTGCTCTCTTCACGTCTTCCCTAAATACTTGAGCGCTAGAAAGTAGCCACTCTTCACACATCACATCTCCCTCCCTAAACCCTCCTCCCCCCGAAAGTGTGGGTTAGCTTGTGACCACGTATGCGTCCGTGTGTGCGCGAACGTGCACGTGTTTGTGTTCGTGTGTGAGTGTGTGTGTCGGGGATAGGATCCCAACGAGCAGCTGGCAAGCCCTCGCGCACTATTTTTTCTCTGTCCCTCTACAGATGGTTGGGGTTAATTGCTGATCCTAATCTCGCGCGCGAAAGCTACTCCCCTGCGGAGAGTTTTGTCTCTCAGCGAGGCCGTGAAGAAGTGGGCATATTAGTGCCAGCAGCCGCCTCCGTGCTGAACACCACAGCAGCCAGGATGGGGTCCTGATGAGCCACTCACACTACCAGCAAAGTCCTTTAGACATCCTTCACTTCTGTAAAATATCTAGAACTCAGTTGCAGAGATAAGACTAGGACTGGTGCTACTTCATGTCTCCGGCCATCTCTCGCTCCCTCAATATCATGTGTCAGATGAAGTCGTGAAATGGCGGATACCAACGGATTCCAACGACATCAACGTGATGACGAAATACACGAGTTTCAAAAAAACTGTTGTTTCTGTTCTCTAGATTTACTTCATCAAATATTTTGGAAGGGAGATACTGATTAAACGTGGAAGGAAACTAAAACTAAATGTTGTGAAACAAGGGTGACCACCCCAATCTCTACCTCTAACTACTTGAAGCGCAGATAACTCTCATTGCAGATGGCGCTGCAGTTTCATGGCTTGGTGCTGACTCTGTAGCACTCTCTCTCTCTTACATCTTCCTCTGAAAAAAAGTTTTGCTGAATGGCTGCATGCAGACTCCACGTGCGCTGCCACGAGATGGCGCAAACTCCTTGTTGCACTATTTTTAGCATCCTCCCTGCCGGTGAAGACGTCATCATTAGCCACCTGAGGGACAGTCTCGCCAAGCTCCCAACCCACCGGAACATGCACACCCGACCACGTGTACCTGGATTTTGGATATTTTACATCACTTGCCAAGCACCCACAGCAACCTCTCACGGGTGGAGGCTGGGTTCGGTGATGACTGCCTCTGATGCTGGCACCCGGAATGGCGTGACGCAGAATGCGGCATCACGTGCACTTTGACGACTTACCTGTCTAAATTTTACTTTTCGTTGGATTCATTATCTATCAAGATGTCGACAATGCAGCTACAACTGGACAGATCATCTGTAACACTACAACCTCTGTTCCTGAAGTCTTGTACTTCCTTCACCTAGTCTGACTTCTCTTCCACACGGCAACACGTGATCTATGCTACTGACGTCACAGACCATCCATTTAAAGACCAATGACGTCACCAACGATTGTCGGTTTCACGTGACTCTGATACAATCAGCACACCATATCCCCTGTCTGGGGATGCTGCACGAACCTTTCCCCACCTGCGACCAGCCCCTCTCAAATCTCGACAAATAAAACAATTACATATTTTGCTTCCGTCGCGCTGTTTGCTGTTGCCGGTGCTTTGCGCGCGAGATGTAAATAATCATAAGCCGATGAAGACATGCTTTCCCCACCTTTCCCCACCTGCTCGCAACTGGGGAAACAAACACTGGCGTCTCCACATAAAGCCAGCAGAAGGCAACAGCCGTGTGGAGTGGGGAGGGGTTAAGGGTCAGGGGTTAGCAGTTATCGCTGAAAAAAGCTAAACGAGAAAAGAAAGTTGATACTTCCGGCCAGTAATTCGGATTTTTGTTTTGTTAGGGGGAAGTCCACATAAAGAGGGATGTGGATGGGCCTCTTTCCGCTCAGATGTTGCTGACAGTTTAAAAGTGTTTAAGAGCCAGGGGTCGGGATGGAGTGAGGTGAAGGAGGATAACAAACAGCAAGTTGTAAACATACAGGAACACACCAAAAAATAAAACAAAAACGCTTATGAAAGCTCGTCAGGAGATTCGTACCAGCAGGTAGGAGCCAAACCATTTTCTTTAATAGCATGGATGGACTTTATATGAGCCAAGTGTGGCTTGCCACATGCTGTGCTAACGGAAACAAACTGAAAAAATGTCTGAACCTCCAGAAATGCCTCAGATTTTTATTATCTTGGCAAATGTATTGGCAAACAGGTTGGAACTCATCTCACTGACCACAGTCCCCAAAACGTTCTTCCGCAAAGCCAACGGTTTCCTGTGATCTTCACTTGGTCAAACATTCCCAGACTTTTGGCAAAGTGTGACCTTTACCCTCTTTGTTTGATCTGTTGAAACATTTCTTCATACGGGTGTTAATGTGGAGGGCAAGAACAGAGAAATGCATTAATGGGAGCAAGTACAAAGCTACAAGGACCAGAAGACTGCAATAAAGTACGATACAATGAGCTCAAGAAGGGTCACGTGCTTTTTAACCTCCAGCTTCAAGGCTCAGACTGGCTTCAGAATGAAGACAGACGAGAGCAGCAGACACCACAATAGGACGAACACCAATGCACACAACATGCCCAAGATATTCCCGCCGGACTCTGGACTCAACGAGGTCTGTGATGAGCACGACACCGATGCTCCTACCTCCCGGACTTCAAAGACCCGAAGCCTCAGCCTCTTCCCCCTTCTTCTCTATCTTCAACGGTCTTGTGACGTCACGGCTTGAGCTTCCTAACCCCTTTCTCCGATCTGGTTACACCCTCCCGATGGAGTATGCACCCTCACCGCCGGTGGACGTGGGTGATTCCACAAAAAGCGAGGATGTAGTCCGAGATTCTTGGCGAGGTGCGAATAGCGAGTAAGGCGACACGAACTGGTCAGAAATGTGACTTTCGTGGCCGATCCTTATCGCGAGGGCAGAAACTCTTCTGTTTGTGCCCTAATCATCCCAGGAAACCGAAAAGTCATATAACATGAGGCTGGTTGAGAGAGGACTTCGAGCAATGACTCTGGGAGGTAAAGTTTAAAAAAAAATTCAGAAGACACCAGAAGCACGGTCGTCGAGTTAAGGTCTCATGCTAATGAAAGGCGGCTTTTAACCGGACAAATTTACGGTTGAATGACCATGACAGTTAAATAAAAACTTTGCCAACCATGGCCAAATCTTTGTCAATAATTTTCCGGTTAAGAAAAGCCTTAAAAGCTGAATTCTCGTTCGCACTCACCGCTTGATACTTGAGGACTCATTTCATATCCGCTTCCGGTTAATTAAGAAGCAACTCCATTCATGCTTGAAGACACTGCGTCTGCTCATTTGAAATCAAGTGAGAAGGAAACCAGGTGACTGTTGATTTATTATACGGAACACTGAAAAGGTAAAGTTATCCAGATGCCAATATTAATGTAAAGCCTCGTAATCAACTTTTAAAGCCTCACTTTGAACATCTCCGTTATACTCACAGTGCGACAGGTGTAACTTGAAAGCCTAAAATACAGAAGCCTTAATTAAATGATTACTTTTTAGTGGTTTTTTTCTTCCCAACCCTCCCCCAATCAGCCACCCTCACTTTATCTATCTCATCCATCGCCTTCTTCTTCCTTCTCCTCCTACTTGCACTCTCTCGTTCCCTACCTCTGTGATATCTCGACTCCCCTCTTCCCGTGTTCCCCTTGTGTTTTCTCTCTATCTCACATACCTGCACGCCTGCTCTACGACAGTTTACAACTGCCTGGTAGTCGTGACTCTGACCTTCTGCAGAACATCCGCCGTCTCCAATCACAAAACCCAAAACCAAGACCATCAGAAAGACAAGACTTTGCCCTCGGTAAAAACACATCTATCTTCTCTCGGCGACTGTGCGTGCACGACAACCAAGTCCGCGCACCTGAAAAAGCATCGCCCACCTCCCACCACACCACCCGCCACCACCACCCAGGTGCAACAGCTTACCCAGCGAGCACTGCTCCAGCAGACGTCAGAAGGGAACGTCAGTTGTCTTCCCCTGGGCGTCAAACACGACGCCGGCCGTCCAGACAGGTACCGCGGTGGCTCGCTGCCCGACGAGAGAGATAATCGCGGCGATGGCTCGCGAAACAGTGGCGGTACCATCCTCCTGTCTCCTTTTAATGCTCTCAATTTGAGACCACAGGCGTGGAGGATACGGGGGGTTAACTCTCTTCCATCTCGTGATTTGTTATCGCACGTGACTTCGATGGTTAGTCGAGACCAAGATAGTGTCGTCCCAAACCACCTACGCACAACACCCTCCCCAACAATGTCCATCACCTCTCGAACAGTCTTATGTTGACTCTAATGTAATAAGTTGTAAAAAAAAAAAAAGGGGGGGGAGGAGTGATAAATTATGAAAGCTTCTCGATGGTCAGTCATGACCTGGTAGACCAGAAATATTTAAAGATTATCAAGAGAAAACAGAATGATAAATGATGATGATTTTGATTTGTTATTTAATGTAGCAGGGAAATTTTATATCGACAACGTGTCTTAGCTGACTGGTTAGGCATCCGAGGTCGGGAATCGAACCGACACCCCGCAAAGGGCCGGGCAGGGGTAGGGAGGGGAAGTAGAGGGAATCCTCTCCCGGAAAGCTTGCCCCGAGAAAAATGCGGTCCACATCCAAACGACAAAGAAAAAAATAGTTAAGGAACTACCTTATCAATAGATTAACATTTTCACATTAACATACATATGGTGGATCTCGTGCCTTGTACACCTGTCTATCACCGGACTACCTGTCTCTCCCACAGTCTGAGTCAAGACCTGTGTCACCTGTCTTCGTGTGACACTACATGCGAGCTGAGACAGGAATAAATTCATGTCCATCAGTAGTTCTGACCTGCAATAGTTACTGACCAATGAACTGTGTCCCCATCACTCGGGTTTCCTGACTGCGAACTGTTAAAACTATTTTTTGCTCTCTCTCTCTCCCTCCCTCTGTCACTTTGTTGCAAGATCTTTCAGTCAGTAGAACCTTTAGACATCGACCCCCAGTAATAAGCTATCAGATGTCTTCCATCACAAACCCAACTGCAGCAGCAACATCAACATCAAGGAATCAGCTTCCGTCAGCTGCAACGCTAACCTTTGACCCCACGTGGTTATAAAATGGAAACCAACTCCTCTTTACAATGTAAAAGCTCGCGGGTCTTTAACACGTGCCAGGTGACTGCATGCCACTGCCAAAGAAAGGCTGCGATCAGCAGCAGCAGCAGCAGCAGCAGCAAGGTGAGGTAACAATAGCTCCACAGTAGCGAGGTGCACCTCGCCTCCACTGCACAGGTGAGCGGATCGCATGCATGTGCCGCCCGTCGTCTCACCTGAGGGCTGGTGTCGGAGGCACTTCACAGTTTAAGCAGCAACTTCCTGCTTCTGCGTCCCCGTGGCATCTCCTCCCACCCCTACCTCCCCCTTATAACTCCAGCATCCACGCCCTCCACCCTCTTTCGTCAATGAAAAGGTGGAAATGGGTGAGGGGGAAGTTGAGGGGGTCTCATCGGTTTTTGGGCCAGTGCCATCCCCCTCCCGTTCTTGTGTGCGGCTGTGACGTGAGAGTCACGTGCATGGGGGCAGTTGGAGAAATGGAAAAACAGTTTTAAACAGCCACTGACCTGCAATCTTTTTATTGAAAAAAACTGTAAATCTGTGACAGTATAAAAAAAAGAAAAGAAAAAAAAATAAACCAGTAAGAATGATTATAGGAGGTGCACGTGAACCCAAGGAGGAGCGAATTAAAGTTTTCCCTGACATCCTCGCTTGTGTCGCTTGTACTTTTCATGACAATTCTTTATTCACGAGCCTGAAATAAAACTCGAACTCATTCCTTCTCTCTCTCTCCTTCTCTTTCACGTGCGCCCCTTACCGACCGGTACGTCACTTGAAAATATAGTTCTCCTTTTTTTATACCTCCTTCTAACATAATGCTAGTTTCCACATTAATCAGGGCATTTCTTTAACTTTTATTGCTTATCGGCTAATATCTATCAGTAGATGACTAAACTCTCAGTCGTCGCTGTTTCTTTTCCTAACATCTATCGTCTCTAGGATTTCACCAGTCGTCTGCACGCTCTGTGTCTTGCTTGCATCTCAAGCTCGTGTGCGATGTACTGAGCTTTATATCTCGTGCATTATCATCGTCGTCGGCATCATCATTGTCGTCGTTGTCGCTATCGTCGCCCGCATCGTCGTCGTCGTCGTCATAATCGAAAGATTAGTAAATATGTAGAATTTTATAATAACTAGCTGTCACAAAGGAAAAAGAATGAGGTGGGGGAGACATCATACAAACGACTGACAAACCATGATTTACCAGCTACCCAAGGCGCACGCGCCAAGAACAACTTGAGAGCGAAACCGTTTGTGGAGACGATTAATCACTGAAGACATCAGGGGACAGAGTTGTTCCAACTGATTCCAGAGAGTCTGGAGAGAGTGCGGAACATAACATATCCACACACATACATGAATTTCGAAGACAAACTCATTGACTTTGGTCAACTTCGTGTTGTGGGAGGACAGAGATGTCAAGTCGAATCGGTTTTCTGTGATGAAAATGAGAGGTCTGTGTTTCGATTCCCTCTGTTTCCAAACACATGCCTCAACCACCAGTAACTCTCAGTAAGAGAAACCCGCTCTGAGGATGGAGGGGTCGACTAGCAGAGAAAAGATTAACTCTGGGTCAGATGATGACCTGGACGCCTCTTGACGCCAACAAATTAATCCAAGCTTCCAATCCATGTCGCTACAACACTGGTTGATTGTTTTAGCCTTTCCAGCTAATAAGTCTACATCAAGGCACCACAACAACATCACAAAATGAACAAATGTAATCACTAACAACAAGCAACTGCTCCATGTGCACGCGATTCGAACGCAGGAAGACGATGAACATAGAATTAACAAGTGAAAGTCTGACCCTTGACATAACCTGATCATCAAACCAACGACCTGTCGAAACCAAAATAACTCGACAAAATAATATCGAACACAAGAATATTAATGAAAAGACACGAAACACTGTTAAATGTCAGACCAGCAACACAGCTTGTGTAATCACAGTCAAGTTGAACAGGTATACACAAAATCAGTATGAATAATATCGCTAACAGTCTCTGATAGTGTTAGAGAAGCTAACAGCACTGTAACGGGTGTGTAAGAGACGGTGTAATACGGGTAGATACAAAGCTGTAGTGTGTAGTATATCTCCTGTCCACGTGATAAAGCTACAGATGACTGACTGCCCAAACAGCCATTTTTATTCATACAATAATAACAGGATTAAATCAGGATTACTTACCAAAGCCTTGCGGACTATTTCCTCCGTCATAACTCCACACCACAGAGCACGAGTACAATATTATCCTGGCGCTGTACCGGAGGGGGCGAGTGGGAGGGGAGCAGGGACACGACCCAACAGTCATCCACTCAGCCACCGCGCTCCCTCCCAGTCCGCTCCCTCGCGTGGCATCACGTGCTGCGACCGCGCGGAGGTCGGAAGCGAAGAACAATGTAGTGAAGGTGCAAAGGAAGGCATTGTATTGGATCGGGTTGGCAAAAACAAACTGAAGGAGACGGCAAGAGGCAGGCTAACTCTCTACAGGGCTGTTCGCTCTCTTCCTTTCTCTCTCTCCACTCCACGGTTCCAGACGCCAGCCCGCGCGCCAGCACGTGCCAGGCCGACCAGCAAACGCCGGGCGGAAGCCGGCACTAAGTTGGTAGGTAGGGGCTGAGGGTCTGGTCTGGCCAGGTATACTAACACAGATGCCAGGAACTGTAGACCACCTTTCCGCTCCCTCCTCAGACCAGCACCACCACTACCACCACCACTACCACCTCTACCACCACTACCACCACCACTACCACCACCACTACCACCTCTACCACCACTACCACCACCCCGACCTCCAGGTTCCACTCACATCCACACCCTGATCTTCAACGCTAAGGAGTGGTGGTGTACATTATCCTCCGAGTAATGATCTGTATCCCTTCCCCTACTTCTGTCCGTCTTCTGCTCTCCCACCTTCTCTGATTCTTTCTCTCTTTCATCGCCCTCCCTATCCCACCTTCAAACTATCTCCTTTGGGTGGATAATGACATCAGTCTTCTATCAACGTGTATCATCAGTTTTCGTCTGGTGGTCATGTGCTCCACCTCTACCTTAACAAAGACTCTCCCAGGTTCACCCGTATACCTCCTCGGCCTCACCACTGTATCCTCCACCTCTCGAGACCAGTAGCCGCCTGCCTACGGCTCCAGGAGGTGAGATGTTCACATGAACAGACATCCCGGGTACTCTAGATACCCCGTATCTTCTTCCTTCATCAAACCTTCCCCTCCCTGCAAAATCACGGTTAAGCGTTCCTATAATAAATAAATTTAAAAAATAAAACAGAAAATCTGATTTGTGCGTCTCAGCTTCTTGGAGACTCCACTCCATCCCTCCGAACAAATAAAAAGCTGATGACAGCCGAGTTCTTTCCTGACACTCCTTCCATTTGTTTTCATTACCAACGTCATCCAATACCCCAAACATTTTATTTGTTTTTATTTCCAACATCATCCAGTCCCCCTTTACATTACCACCATCACCCACTCATCCAAATATTCTTCCATTTTTCCTTGGTACCAACATCCCCCAACGACCCAAACATTCTTCCATTTGCGATTTCGTTATGTTTCTTTACTCGCTCTCAAATATCACATTTAATCAATTATATAATTGCAACTGTTTACTTTATTTGCTTGAGTATTTAAACAGGGTTTTGTTTGTTTGTTTGTTTGTTTGGTCTTTGTGTGTGCACACGCGCGCTTATGATCGAAAAAGCATTAAGCTGTAAGTGGTTCACCGTGTCTATGGCACGCTAATATGAAGGCGGAGCCCAGCCTTCTTTCCTCACCTTTCACCTTGCGTCCACACTACCTTCCAAGACGGATCAGAAAGTCTTTTGTTGTCGTTGGCACAGGTTCTCCGATACCACCATCCACCTATGTCTTTAATTCGTCTGTTTATTTGTTCGACTGCCTGCTTTCTCGCCTCTTTATGGTGTTGTTGCACGTGCTGAGCGCGCCTTGCAGGTCCCCGGGTCAGTTGCCTGAACGAAGACCAGGTACATACACCAGCAGGTGGCTGGCAGAACGAGGTCCCTTCTGCCTCGAGCTGCCATGACTACGTCATCGTGACCCCTGACCCCTACCGAGCATCTTGCACTTGACAGTTTGCTATGACACACCCGGAACAACCTTCAGAGTGGTGCCCTGGCTCGTCCCCGCTCAGGATGCCGACCACCCAGGCCACGGACAGCCGACGAGAAGCATGTGTCTGTCCAGTCAAGCACTTGTATGTATCCTGTCTGTCCCATAATGGACATTCCTTGCCTGTCACTCAGTACTTATTATTATTGACATTTTGTTATGAAAAAAGCTTATAGACTTCATGAAATCCGAGGCTGACTGGCAGGAATGTCCCCACCCCAGTTCCAGAATGTTGTAAATCATGGGTGAGGAACGTCAAGCCGCGAAATCATTTGGTCTGGCCTGACTAAGTGGTTTACTGGACTCAAAATTATGTAAACCTAGGACTTGATTCATAGCAAAATACTTTTGTATTTACTGAATCGTAATAATAAAAATGTTAATTTTGAGAGAAGAGAAGGAAGGAACGTCCTTTATGGGATAGAGAGGACACAGTGGAGTATATGATGAGACACTGAGGCGAAACTATGGCTTGGCAAATATAGCGACTGCAATTTAAGTTGGTCCGCAAACACAAACACACACATCGCAAACGTTCGTACATACACGTAAACACACTGACAAACACACGTGTATACATAAAAGCACGCACCCATGGCTAAAGACTAACACCCGTATCACGGACCTCTCCTCAAGTTGGCTCGTGACCCTTAGTCTTCAGGGTGTATACCCGAATATCTGAGAACAAATCAGGGTTTGGGCTGGCACCTCCGTGTGTGTACACCAGATGTTGGCTGCATTGAGTGTTGGCTAGTCTGCACGTGGTCTGTGCGCACGTTGCAGGAACTGAGCTGAAGCCGCCATCCAGGTGTGAAAGGTGGGCGGTTACCGTCAGGTCATAGGTCACGGGACACGTTTGTTTTTGTAAATGATGAAGAGACAGAAAAAGAGTATTTTCTACCTGCCCAGTCAGACGCTTGAAAGCAATGACCAGCTGAGAAACAGAAGAAAAAAAATCTACCTAGGCTAGAAGATCCTGCAGACCTGGTTCGGATTCCGCTTAGGTCTGAAGACGGCGATCTCATCTTTCTTTCGAGACGACGTTTCTAACCACAATTCACGAGCAGGTCACAATACGCATGCGCAGATCGGGTAAAGACTACCAAACAATGTTAGAAGTACACGTCACTACCGGCGGACTCCAGCTGAACTAAAGTGATTCCAATCCCATCAAGAGCGTCAGGTAAGTAAGGTAACAAAATGCGCCAATCGTAATCATGTATTCGATTAAGAATAAAAGCTTATGAGAAAGTCGTTCATGAGATCTCCCGCAACTACCAGTCACCAACAACAACAACAATACACACAGCAACATCAAAGCCACACCATTAACACCACTACCACCACCACTACCACCACGAGGCAGTGAAAACCGAGGGTTGAGACCAGCTCTCGCGGCCCGCCACAAGGTAAGTGGGAGGAATTCACTCGTGCCGAGAAAAGCCGTGAAACGTCATCAGACCAGCAGGTGCGCCACCATCAGGGTCCAGACGCCGTCTGCCAGATAGTTAAACAGAAATAAACTTGTCGATGCTCCGCGGCTCGTGTCTGAAGAGGGGCAGTTGTTCGGGGGGAAGGAACTGCAGGAGGGGCGGGTAGGAGGAACACGTCTTCCTGCGTTCATTCGTTTGGACTCATTCCCCACCCGACCACCAACACCCTCCTTCCACACAATTGTAGGAATGGTTGACATTGATAGTACATTACAGCAACATAAGACAGGTTAACAATTATATTCATCAAATATCTCCAGAGTACCTCCCACAGATGCGTGTCATGTACGATTTTATTAGTTTATTTGTGAGAATATATTATCTTGTGTGGGTCAACAGCGAAGGCCTCAAGTTCGATCTTCAACGTTCGATTGATTTTTCTCAGTCTGAACGAGGTTTTACTTCACCGAATCCTAGTCTCACAGTTCCAGCTCCAGGCTTTAACTCGTTATAAAATATTTAAAAAATGGATTCTACACTATGCGCAAGGCTTACATCAAAGCACTCAGTATACTCCCCCTCCACACATATCCCCCCCCCAAAAAAAAAAAAAAATTAACTGACAAAGTTCATTTCCTCTTCCTCCTCGTGAGCGCTTGAACAAGCCTGCGATCACTCAGGCGGAACGGAAGTCAATGACCGACGGATGTGCTCGAATAAAAGGGGATGCGATCCCTGCACTTCTCTGGATCCGTTGTCTTGGTAACGCGATACCTACACCTTCTTAATATACTGCAGGGAGAGACCAACAGTAGCCTAAACATTCATTAAAGCTCACGATAGTTTTCACAGCCCTCACCCAACCGACAGTATCTTGGAGCTGAACTCTTAAGTGGTTCTAGTCGAGAGGCTTCACCTGTCGGTTGCTAAGCTTCTGAGGTTGGCGGGCCATCTGGACGCACCTCTTTAGACTGCAGCACAAATGGAGAGGAGAAGGGTGGGGAGGTTGAGAACTATAAATAGATGGGAAAAAAGATGGAGAGTGTCGGGATTGAGGTGTCGGGGGTGAGAGCCAACTGAGGTAGGACCTAGGGTGGAAGATGGTTGCCACAAGAAAGAAAAATAAATAAGCAAAACAAAGAAAAGGGTGAAAAGGAAGAAGGAAGCGCAACATAACAAAAATACAAATATGAACAAACGGAACAAAATTGTATTTTAATAGAGGAGCAAAGTTTCAACATTGTTGCAGTATTTACATACAGGTAATGAAGTAAAGACAGAACTGTACATTAGTTATTCATTGTCCAGTCTCGCCTCTTTTTCCATTTCTGTCTCTCCATCCCTTATTCCCTCTCTCAACACACATACACACAAACAATTATATATCTCTAATAAGGCAGAACATCAGTCAACCGTGTTACTTCCCCATTTCAGATATCACATGACAGAGACAACCGTTCCTGTTTCTGTGATTTAACATGTCAGAAAGTGGCTCGCGGCCACCCGTACCCGACCTATCTCTCACAAGACATCGCCATTCAGGTGCTAGAGTATCAGATAATCGTCTCCGCGCCCTGCCTCAATACGGGTATCGCGTGGTCTGACGATAACACCGGGTACTTTCTCAGAACCCTTCTTTTCGCTCATTATCTACTTTACACCCGCGTCTCGTGCTCGAGGTGGGGTAGGCCCGGGTAGGGTCATTACACCTCGCCAGCTGCTGTCCTTGCTGGCGATCGTCAGAAGGGAAAGTCTTGAGAAAAACAAGAAATTTCAATTTTTCTGTAGAGTACAATGGGTGTTCATGTCTAACCCGTCTTCGGAGTGTTTCAGTCTTTTTTATATCATTTTTTGTACAATTCTCGTAAAGTTTTTATATTTTATAAACTTTTTCTGTTTCACTTTTCGACAAGTTAATGTTAGACAGGTCTATTTATTAGTGATATTATGGCGATATTATCTGTCAACTTGCGATACAACTACAGGCATCCTTCCGTACATTTTCTTTTTCCTCTGCACTCATGTAGCTTTCTCTCAACCTCCTCCACGTGTGGCCTCCCATTCCTCAGCTCCTACTTCCAGCCTCCCATCCACACACACACATCTAAGAAATGTACGGTTAAGAGAACAGACTTCTCCAGAGGCAGGGGTCGCTCCGTTTGAACAAAAACTTGTGTAACGAGGCTTATTTTGCTCAGGAAGACAAACGTGCGTGCTCGTGCACATACACGTCACCTGCACGCGGGTTTCAGCACAGTAATACAAATGTATGTACATTCCCAAGCAGATCTGAACGAGCGGACGCGCGCACACACACACATACATGTTGAGAAACACATACACAGACACACACGCCTGCGAGCATACACACAGTTGTACTTGATCTGTTGCATATGCGATGTGCGCCTCAACGTGTGCACAATATAACAAAATACTTATCCTCCCAACCTCCCGTCGGTACCTGAGATGTATCTTCGTGCCACGGGGGTAAAGCCGAGTCTGTATCGCCCTCTCCCTCTACCCCGACTACAAACACGAGAGGCACTGGGATGATGATGCACACGTGACAGTGTCAAGGGTCCCACTCCCTCCAACGTCTATCTTAGAGAAATCCTCTTTTTAAAGACTTTTTTAAAGCGATGTGTTCTGTTCAGAGTCAAGAGACGGGTAAATCCTCGAGCTTTTATCTACCCGACAGCTGGAGAACTGTCTGGCTTCTCACCTTCCGTAATTAACGGCCATCGCTTTTCAAACGCTGAAATCAATGAAGCAGACGTGGCTAAACATCCAGTGATGATGTAGTGAACTGAAGGACTCTCCCAGTCTCTGCCTCCTCCCCTTCGAACCCCCCGACCTTCCCAAATGTTCTCTCTAAATGATGGAGAGTTCAGGGAGCTGTAAATCTAAATTGAAAGTCACTCCAGTTACTTCCCCGTGTTTTTAGACGTGCTAATGGATATGAAACAAAACAAAACAAAATAAATAAAATATAAGAACGTGGTTGAAGATACGTGAGATGAAAGTAAAGACGTTGGCTGGCAGCCGCTCAGTCACGCGCTGTCGGCGTGACATGCAAACTAAAATGAATACAAACATGAAATAATTAATATTACATGCAGATGTCAGCTCTTGGATGCTCTCTA
This sequence comes from Pomacea canaliculata, assembly GCF_003073045.1. Classification (NCBI taxonomy): domain Eukaryota; kingdom Metazoa; phylum Mollusca; class Gastropoda; order Architaenioglossa; family Ampullariidae; genus Pomacea; species Pomacea canaliculata. Next base: position 27,679,505 of record NC_037595.1, on the reverse strand, counting down.
TATATATAAGGAGAGAAGCTCATATTTTGTCTGCTAAATTATTACACTCACGAGCAGCACGTGCAAGACACAAATGCAGTGCAAAGTGGCGCCAGTTACAATGAATCCTATAATAAATCACGGGGCCCTGCACGATTTTGATTTATTTATTTTACATTACCCTGGTTTAGTTTAGTTTCGTTTGCCCGTGGTTTAGTTTACCGTAGTTTAGTTTAATGTGGTTTAATTTAGTTTACCCTAATTTAGTTTCGTTATACTCGTTTCTTCCACTTTCCATCATTCCACCACTCATGCTGACGTTGCGCACACAAACGGCAGAAAGGACAGAGAAAAAAGAAAACTCGTCCCTTTCCCCTCCAGGTGTGCTTTTTGCGCAACTGCGTGCACGCAAGGACTTGGAGGTGAGGGCCAGGTGCTAAAACCTGAGTAGCAGGGTCTGCGTCTTACGTTAGGTAAAAGTAGCGAAAACCTCTCATCCGCTTTATCGTCGACGATAATCTCCGATGATAGCTGGAGACGATGTCGAGCGGCACCCCAGAGGTTGCAACAGATCGGCGTTTTAAACAAAATATTAGTCGTCACTAGTGTGGCTGCCATAGCCTCGCTCTGGTACCAGGAGTAAGTGCCGGTGTAAAGACGAGCCACAGAAAGATGGCTTCAGTTAAGATGGCGGCCGCCATTTAATGCACGCACTATGTCAGAGTCACATGACTTCTTTTATACACTACGTCATGATCACACGACGTCTTTTATACATTACGTCATATGTCGCACGACGTCTTTTATACACTACGTCATATGCACACGGCATTTTTTATACACGACGTCAGATGAATACTGCGTCATTTATACACTACGTCAGATGCACACTACGTCACACTGCACATGTTTCTCCTCCGACACCGTCAAAGATAATAATTATTCAAGAATGATCCTGTGTTGATCTTCTGTTCCCATAGTGACTGAAGTCACGTGACATCACAAATGGCAGCCCTCTCCTCCGTTTCATTCGTTTATCCTCCGGCTCCTTTCCTCGCTACACTTCTCTATTGTGCTGATCATGACAACAAGGGAGCATACTGACCAGGAGACTCTATACAGCTCTGTTTCATTCTAATAGGCTAAACCTTTTATTTTTTATTTATTTCTTCTCTTTTTTTAATCTTCCTCTCAACTCATTTTCGCGTTCTCGCTCTCTACCCCTTAATGCCGTCGCTAACATTCATTTTTATCGCGAAGAGGAGACAAAGGTTTCGTCAGATTCTCCGATTCGCCAAAGATAAGCTCGGCTGTGGAGATAAAGGAAAGTAAAAGACCAGGAAAAGAAGAAGAAAAAAAAGAAACATATAAACAAGTGAACTGTTCCGATGCTAAATGCGGGAATCTTGTTTCAGCCTCCCAACATCTTGCTGTTAAAAATATCCCCATTCCCTCCCTGTGCATCCACCCGGCCTCTCTGCTGACTTCTCAGTAAGGAGAAGCAAGAGAAATGGCACCCGGCCAGTTGGTGTGGCACAGTGCCATGAAGGTACTGCCACACGGTCTGTGTGTGTGTGTGTGAAAACATGTGTTCATGTGTAAGCAAAACCGATAAAAGCTACATGCAAATACCGACAAGCTAACCCACATACGCGCATCCATACACACTGAATAATATTATGAATAATTTAAGCGAGGACAGATTAAAAGACAGGCAAGTTACTGATGTACCCCGCAGGTAAAGGGACACACACACATACCCCCTACCCAAGCAAGAAATCCGACCAATGCAAAGCTTTGTAAATGAATGTACAGGCACACACACACACGGATGCGCAAACACAAGAACGCGCGATGCTAATAACAGACTCAGGGAAGGCAGTGATGTAAAGGGAGCGCACCCGGTTATTGCCATACAGACGTGTGCGCATGTTATTGCCTCCCTTGTCCCGTCCTGAGCTGTTTCGTGCCCTCGATAATGTGATTGGAACAGACAACTCTGTCGCCTTTCTCTTCTAGTCTATTGCCCTCACGCTCGACAGTTCTCGCTCCCTTCATAGAAAAATTTCACGGAATGTTTGAAACTATAGAATCTGACATCGGACAATATAATTTCTATAAACAGCCATCAGCCAAAGAATTCCCGTTTGCTACTCCTATGGTGAGGAGTTATAATCAACTCCATCTCCCCTCACCCCTCACAGACAAACACCTGCAAAATGTTATGACCAGGAACGACAGATTTAATGTCCCGCTAGAGAAGTGACAGGTGTCCCCCTTCAACATCTTGCCAAACGTAAAAGCATTAAAAAAAATTAGGAAATAAAAGTCTGTTGCGTCAGTGCATAAAAGTGATGCTAAAGTTGCTCGAACAGGATGAAACCTCCTGTAAATAACACATCTGATGCATGCTTTGTGAACAATGGCTTTTTTAACCATTTAAGTGTTGATCCTGTACATTCGGCTACAGAACCTGTATCTACACAACAGTTTAGTGAATTGTCAAAACAACTGAGTACAACTAACTTTTCAGTGATTTACAACGTTAAAGAAGCTGCTATTTCTTCTAATAAAACTGAAATATTTCCTATTTTCTCCATGTCTCAATTTTTCACTTTATCGCCTCTCTTTTTTGTCAAACCCTATCTTGCTTCTTCTCTCACTCCCTCTCTGTCTGCCCTTTGTCTCCCTTTTGCCCACTGCGCTCTAGAGCAGAAGATATTGCGGTCCACGAAACTGAACTCTATTCTTTTTCGGATTGCCCTGGAAACGAGTGCTGTCCCTTTGCAAACCTCATTACTCGTGGAGGTAAATTAAACTTGTTAGTATTCATCTCCTAGAGAGCCAGTCACTGAAACTGAATACAAATCGTTTCCCCGCAAAGTCAGCTTCATCCCATTCTTCTTTTAAACGACACTTTATCACACCCCTTCCTTTTTTTTCCACCCTGTCTCTCATTCTTTGTCTCTTTTTTTCGGCATCGACCAGAGCCCATCCGCAGACTTCAGCCCTTGGCAAGCGCCTGAACCCTGCTCATGCAGGTCTGACAAAACTGAGGCGATCTCATTACCATGAAAACCGCAGGCGCAGAATAAGGATGGGGAGCAATAAATAGTTTGCATGATGAGATACGCGCACAGCCTGCGCCATTGTTGTCCGTCACCACACTGGATCCTCTACAGGATCCTCTACAGGAGGCCACAGAGTTCACGCTCGCAGACTAGCACGCGAGGTGGCCAACCCCACCCTCCCTGTAAGAACATCGATGAAACCTGTTACTCCTATTTGACATGTAGGGGTGGGGAGTCGAGTGGAGGGGGTAGGATTGACGAGTCAGTCCCCTTAAAGGACAGCCCATGGGTTTCTAGAAACTACGCAAATATTTATAGCAAAAGTGCTGTATTTTTTCTTCTTTTTTTTTTTTACAAGCATGCAAACCGACTGAATGTCGAATTTGTGACATGACCCATCACGTAATCAACTAAGAATAACGTTCCATCTGAGCATTTTCATGCTATTTTAATCGTATTATTCGTCAATGACATCTATTAACGTGGGCGCGTGAAATATTGCCGTTAAAGTAAGGATATAGAAAACGCGAGAAAAATAAGTACGAATACACACACACACGTGCGCTCATACGAGATCAACTACCAAGTACCAACAGCTGTTTCATCGTACACAAAATGCTTTTTCTCAACATGCTTCTTCGACCTTCCTGCCCAGATTATGTCAGTAATGTTGTAACTGAACACCCAAAATTTTACCCTTGTTTCCCTATTTTTCTCTAAACCATCCTAACTCCATTTTACTCATAATTCTAACAGGAGAAGAAATATGTTCCTGTTGGTCAGCCGAGGGTCTTCCCAGACGATTGTAGAAATTGGTGGTCAAGGATTGTGACTTTATGGAATTTTAACATTGTAGACAAGTTCTTCCATTCTACTATCCGCAATGAAACTTATTCAATTTCAAGTGATAAATAATTTATAAAGATATTTACAGTTTTAAATATCCAGTTTCTTTCGACCTACTCTGAAGAGAATTTCATGATACAGGCAACGGGAAGGTCGTCACACGAGAGAAAATTAGCGAAAGTTCATTCTGACCTTCTGCCGAAGTCGGCTTGCCTTTACCTTTGGCAATGATTCAAAACAGCGAGCTGAACATGCACGCATGCAGGTACCAGTATATATATATAAGTAACCAGAGTATTTTTTAAAAAATAAAACATTCCACGTATGCGTGTAGAGAATCTCGCATATTGAGCGATAAGCAGACAGACAAACTCTTTGACAGACAGCCCTGTCACAGGCCAAGCAACTAGCATCAACAGATATGCATGTAGACTTATAGACAGACTGAAAGGAAATCAAATCAACAACAACATAAATAAATTTACATAGCGAACACACGCTCAGCAAACTATGTATCGTGCATTTCACACGGACAGAAATAAGAGAGGTGAGGGGGAGAGCAGTACCTCCTCCATGGGGCAGCCTCTCCAGGTGCTAGACTCATGTCCATGGGGCAGCTTCACCACGTGGTATACTCAAGTCCATGGAGTTCTCCGGTGGCACCCACTGCAGGCCCGCGGACACGAAGAGAACAACAAGAGGCGCCGACATACCCAACACATGTACAGCATGCAGCAACTACATCCGGGCACTGCTGTGACTGCTGGTGTCTGCAGCCACTTGGCAGTGAGTTTCGTCGGCAGATGACTTCACGTTTACATGTCAGAGTTAAACGAAACTAGTGTGAGAGAAAAAAAAAAAGAGGGGGTGGCTATACTTCTCGACATGCGTTTCCACCCTGTTCGTTTCTGACCCGTAAATCCTCGCCACCCATCCTCGTCCCAGCTGGGTCTCTTCCCGTCCCACCCACGACCTTTCCCCTCAATGCTTGATCTTGTGAGCCAACCCCGATCTGCGATGACTTTCAATCCCTTAACCTGCAGACAGCCTCGTTAAAACTCTTCCACTTCCCCCTTCTGGGTTTGAGGAGGACTGGAAAGACGACCTGTCCCATCCTAGAAGCGAAAGGGAGGGGAGGACCTGTTGGAGGCGCAGTGCCGTACACCTTCTGGAGATCTTGTGGATAAATGCTGTTTACACACTGGCAAACACTGCCTGGAAAATGTCTTCTACAAGTATTTCATCGGAAAATGATCCTCTTGTTCATTGAACTAGCTTTGCTTTTTCTTTCGATTCTCATCAGCCTCGTTTTCGTTTCTTGCTGAATTTTCTTCTTCCGACAAAGCATGTTAGAGCACGATAAAAACATTTTATACTTTAGACATTAAGATAAATTAAAACTCTTACACCATACATCTCTCGGTAATAAAGTGTGAGGCTTTAATAATATCTGTCATGGGTCTCGATCATGGAATCTTTTCTTATCCGTCGTCTAGAATTGTGCTTCTCTCAGCCGCTCTGACTAGAAGGAAGACAGAACACCCCAGTAGTGGTTGTGGCAGCCCCCGTCATGAAGGAGCGAAGATTCGGGTCAAAGTACAGTTCCAGACTGTAAAAGGAAGGAATAAAACTTTTTTTAAACAAAATGGAGGGAAAACGAGCTCCCTTCCCTTCACAACAGAATATAGTTGTTGTACGGTCATGTGCTCTGGCAGAATCAATGACACTTTAAATTAAAGGAGGCACTGTCAAACTCCTGACAAAGACGTTGAGAAGGTCTGGCTGGTACAACAGTGAAATTAATTGAAATACAAATAATTTTTAAATATGTTGTCACATCTGAAGACAACGGTGGAGTAGTGGAGTCATTGACATAGATGTCTGCTAGCTGGTCTTGGGTTAGCTTCTCCATAAATCCTCAAGCTGTGAGAAGCATCGCCATCCGCGCCAGGTATTTGTTTTATTTGCTTTTCATACTCAGAGTGAATGACAAGAATTCAAAGCTGACTTGATTTACTTACATATGTCAACAGAACCGCAGTCTGACAGAGCATGACCCCTGTCAGGCGCAATCTGCGGTGCATAGAGGTGGACTGGGGTGGATTGGGATAGATTGAGAGGAGGGAGGGATGTTTCCGTTGGCTCTCGCGGTCCATAACGGAAATGTTGGTTTGTCTAAAGAGACAGGACCGTTAGACAGTGCGGTCCATCATTACCGGCCATGGCGCCTTGTGTGTAAACTCTCAGCGACTGGCTCCCAGCTTGCGACAGGCTTGTACAACGCAGCTAACGGCACCCGGTGTGTCTGCAGCGCCGCCAGGCGAGTGATCCGTCTGACCTTCCGTGACCCCCCAACTTGCACGTGGGAGGGGCTGGCGTCTCGTTTACAGGGGGTCATGTTCCATCAACGGAGTGGAGGACTGGGGGAGGGAGTTATTATGGTTCTGCTAGTTCTCCTGCCAGAACGCGACTGCACGAGACACGACGTGTCGACAAGTGTACAAGATGGATGTCAAGATGGATGTCAAGTGTACAAGATGGATGTCACGTGTACAATAGAAATACCGAGTGTACAAGAGGAATGCCGATTGTACAGGAATGAGGGATGCATACTGAGAGTGGTAGTGGGTGGATAAGCGACTCGAGATGCCTGCCCACAGACCAAAGACAATATTATTTCCGAAAGGAATGCACCCATAGACTGGTGACTCCTGTCGGTCTGAGAAGAAACAAGGATCATTCTGTCCATCCTCGACTCAGAGGGTCGTTAATAGTATGGCAGCCGTTATTTCCGTCGCAGTCATTTTCACTCAAGAAGAAAGACAGAAAAGAAAGACTCAGATCCAACAGTTCATTGCAATGTCCTCCTCACATCAACTATTAATTTCTGTTCAGTCCCCACCCTAATCTCTCCACCCGCGGTTATTACACCCAAGTGCACACCCGGAAGCAATCTCTCTCTATAGTTAACCTCGCAGTTTGATTCGAAACGGCCAATTGTGCCACCCGCCACCCGATCTCTGTGTCCGCCCCCGGGGCCAGATTTAGCACCAGCTTAACAGCCGCTTCTCCTTTCTCTTAACGGCCAGCTAAGCTCCTGGTGGAAGAATATTTCGTGTCGCTGGATTTTTATATGGATCGTAAACCAGGGGCCTGCATCGTTTAAAGGAACATAACTCAACCAATTAACCCCGCCAACAGGCGCGGCTAGGGTATGCATGTCGGTACGTTGGACGATTGAGGTGGCGACGAGAACGGAGATGTGAACCTCTTTGGTCACTTATTCGGAATTCCCCTCTACTTTCGTTTCCATACTTCTTTTTGTACATTTCTCATTTCACATGATCATCTAACAAGATTAGTTTAATTTATTCCTTGTTACTCTTAGAGGAGCACCTCAAGAGATAGCGCTGGTCTTTGATCTTGGCCGCGTGCGCGCTGAGTGCTGACAGCCGGGTAGGCGAAGGGACGTAACCGGGTATTCTTGCTCGCATAGACACATAGGTTAATTGTCTATGCAGTTACAGTCTATGCTGCTATGCAATGACAAAGCCGATGGGGGAATGGAGCAGGCGCTGACTGGTGATGGGCAGACAACTACAGCAGAATCCAACGATCCCCACGGCGGACAGACCAGACGCTGCGGATAAGTGAACCAATCATCATAATTGACAGCTGCGGGTGATGAACCAATCAACAACACAGACACTTGCGTGGGTTTGGTCTGATCGATAATGGCGACACCTCTCCAGATAAGTCCCGTCAACACCATGGGATGATGATGGGATGTCTCCACCAGATGACCCTTTGCGGACCGTCCAGCAGGACGTGGCAAGGCAAAAACATGGTGTTCACATCTGACAGTTTAATTTCTCGCGAGAAACAAATGACTGCAGCTGGAGTTTGTTAAATCAACAATTACAAAAAATCTGTTGTCTAGAAAAGCATTTTGCGGGGGACAGATGATTGCAATAAAAGTTTTGCCAAGACTCTACAAAAATATTTATTGTCTAAAAACACTACACAAAGGCTATATATCTAGAAACACTGAAGAAATACAAACTAAAAATTGTTTCTGGAAACATTTCTCAAAGATTATACAGAAGCAGCTGTTGTCTAGAAACACTACCAAAGAAAAATCCACAGGAGTTACTGTCTAAGAGGCAATGAAAAAACTTCCCAAAGACCGCCATTTCCTGTTGTCCACAAATATATACATATCCTAATTTACTACCATTCACAAAGATTTCACGTAACTAAGTTTAGAATATGTTCACAAAAAATTGTTGTATTGATATACAAATGATCGGGGAAAGAGTCGTTGATAAGATTTGCAGACATTAACAGGTTTAAAAAGAAAACAAGTGGAATTACCTGCGACTCCGACATAAAGTCTTATCAAGGTTTGGGTTTATGACTTTCATGACCGGGGCAGACGAGGGGTTAGTTTATGGTTATTCTTATCCCAGAAAGGATGGAGTGATGCTGCATCTGAAAAGCCTTACTGACAGAAAAATATATACTTATTCTTGGAGAGAGGTGGTGTGTTTGTTGGTCACAAGAAATTATAAAAAAGCTTTCAAATTAGCTCCCAACACATAAAATCACTCTGGGTGAACATCACAGCCGTTAAGAGGAAAGGAGAGTGAAGGAGGGAGTGTGGATAAAGGAGGAGATAGGAGATGGAAGGATGCCTTCTACTCAAATCATACGAAGCGGGAGTTTTGCAGCCAGAATTCACCTTCAAACATTCGTCTTATCTCTGAAGACTTTTCCTTTAATTCCTCTTTGTACAGGAGGTCATCAGGGGTCAGACAAACAAGAAATTAATTTAAAGTTCTAAGGATGTCCGCAGAACAGTCGGATTTTATTTGCCGAGACCAGATTATCTACTGAAGGTGAGTTTTGCCATCATTTCTCATCAACATCATCATCATCCTTTTCTCTCTCCTTCATAAAAAGAAATTCTCTGCAATATGACCAATACACAATAATAAACATTACAATTATAATTTATATATATATAAACGGACCATACTGACGCAACCGAAGCTGAGTCTTCACGGACTGATTACAAATGAGGGTCAAAAGGTGAAGGGTGTGAGGCAGCAGCCGCCACGACTGCACGTGACGTGGACCTACTGCAGAAGAGGGGGCTGTCACAGGAAGACAGATCACTCCCCCTCACCGACCCTCCCTTTGTCAGACCCAGCAACACCCCGCCTCCTGCTAGCAGGGTGCCTGGAGCTGATACCGGGTGCGGCGACTGCACCACAGCAAGATGGCGGCTGTCAGGACACCCTGAATGGCGGGTCGAGACCTGAGAGGTGACGCGAGAGAGGGAGGGTTAGTGGGAGGAACAGAGATAAGGATAAAGAGAATACGAGTCGAGCGAGATGGAAGAGTTGGTGAAAGAGGAAGAAAACGGAGAAGGAATGGAGGGTGGGGAGGGAAACCTCCAAGACAAGGAGACAGTAGCCAGGAATTTAACACTGGAGGATAAGTTATCTTGAGCCACTTGCAGAAGCTCCTGCTGCTTCCAGGACGCCGGTGTTCTCGCGAGATTGCGCGTGGAACGTGGATTGCCCTCGGCGACAGTTAAAGGTTAACGTGGAGGCAGTCCTACAGCGTGACACTCGTGATAGATCGGCCTCATCCTCATCCCCATCCCCAGCATCGCTCCCACAGGAGATTAATACTGCATGGGTGATGTTGGCCGACCTGTCAGGCCGTGTGTTCTCTGGCCTCAGGTCTGTTGGCTTGTTTGTCCCGAACCAGCGACTAAGGTCATGGCTTGTTTATGATTCTTGCACTCATCCCTCCCTCACGGACAATGAACTCCCGCCACCATCACCTCTAACACTAACACAAGTGTGGCGATGCAATATTTTTTTTTATTTCCCTGAGGGACAGTAAAGATAGGCTGGTAAACGGTAATGAGGAGATTAAGAACAAGCGGGGCGATGTATTAGAGGATAATTGCGTGGACATGTAGCGTTAATGGGAAATGGAAGAGCTTTGGGTGAGTAGGTTTGGGACTTTATGGAGAAAACAAAAAATAAAATAATAAAAAATACACACACAAAAACTAATGACAAGCTGGTGAAAAATACATAAAACACGAACTAGATGAAAATCAGTCGTTAGGGAGTGCGCTCAGGAATGTCTATTCCATGGGTTAGACAAACACATTTACAAACACACACACACGCTCAACAGTTTGCAGTCCTGGAGGCATCAGAGGGTGAGACAGGAGTCCATCACACAAACTGTCTTTTTTTAGAAGCCTTCCGGGCAAAGGATGGCGGAGAATCTGATAGAGAAGTATTAGACTACAACTCGCTGGGAAAAAACACCGGCAAACGGGAGGAAAGCATGAGAGACGAGAGATAATTCTTCAGACAACAAACAGCCAGCGAGTGAGGAAGTCGTCGGGCGAACGTGGCGGGAATGTGTGTGTGCGTGTGTGTGTGTGTTAGTGTGTGTGCCTGCGTGTGTACATGTGCGCTCACATTTATTTCACCCACAGCATCCTTATCAACAACAATATTGAGGACAGAAGACAACTACTTGATGCCGTGTCACCATCACTCTTTTTTCCTGTGTGCAGACGTCAGGAGACGTGAAGCCGGAGCGTCTGGAATATTCTGACATGGCTTCCCTATTTACAGTCCTCTGTCATTTACAGAGTTTATGTGCTGACAACACTGCGAAGAAGGTTTATGCGCGTGTGCGTGCGTAAGTGTGTACAAGAGGGTGGTCAGGGGTGGGTGCGTGGGTACGTGTGTCTGTTGGAGCAAGGAGCGGTGAGGGGTGTGCCAGAAAGGCGTGGCATAGACAGGGGAGTAAACAAGAAAGCGAGAGAGGAATATGCAGAGGACAGACCGGATGAGAGAGAAGCTGATGGAAGGTTTTCCCCCATTTTCATCATAAGAAAAATGCTGGTCACTGTTCATGTCATTGCGAAGACCTCCCAGTCAAACAGCGGTAACAGGCGGTGAGCTGTAAGTGGTTCACTGTTGCTAGGACATGACTGGTGATACACAGCCCACAGGCCTCGATCTCCTTGTCCTGCTATAAAATAGAATCTTTCTTGCGTGAAAATAACTTGACCCCGCAAGAGGTCAGCAGGCTTTGCAAAGGTTGAAATGTCTAAAGGCCCTGAGGTGTCTGTCAGAACTTCTCGACAACTTTAGTGAAAGCATTTGATCGCTTCAAACACGCAGACGTCCGCCCAGCCGGCCAGCCAGAGCCAATGTGTCTCAAGATGGCGAAGAACTTCTAATGCGAAGAGACGTCTGGTGCACGTGCTCGGGTCGTTTGCATAATTCCGTCAGCAGCATGGCAATATACGAGCAACTGATTGTGCGCTCATTAACTTTTACCTGGGAACAGGTGTGTGAGAGGGGCTTCTGAGGTTCAACGAGTTCTTTCCTTGAAGATGCCAAACTTTTTATAGTTCGTGCCACAAGGGCGCGTATAGGCTGCAAGAGTTACCTCCCTTGAAAGAACTCAAGAGTTGGTTTACTGTCTCCTCAAGGCTCGTAACTCTTACTTCTTTAACGCGATACTTATGGACAGAACTTGGCCACCACGGGACATCATGATGATGATGATGATGATGATGCCAGCAAAACTCTATGGACACTTAAGATCTCTCTCTCACACACACACGCACGAACGCACGTACACGTACCCACGCGAAAACAAAGCTTCCATCCATTCGCATCTTGATACACAGCAATACACCAGAAGCTCTTCTCGCTTCTTCCGTTCAGACAATGCATCTCCGGAGAGAACCAGAGGACAAGACAAACTTCGCCCATCTGGCGAAACATCTGATGTTTATCAGTCCGCTCAAGTAGCGCCTCATTCCATCCTCACTTCTTCCATCCCTCCCGAAAAACAAAAAACCACGCAGAAGGCAAAACAAAGACCTCACCCTTATTTCGTCCTTGTTCTACCTCCCTCCTACACCTCCACCCCAATCTCTACCCAAACCGCAATGCTCTTTCCTCCCAAACGGAGGACATGACATCTGGGAGAGTGTAGGGATGAAGACGAAAACTTTTTTCAAGTGTTCCTGCGTCTGCGCACCTTGGGACTGAAGCCACCTGGAGGAGGCAGGGAGTGAGGGAGAGATGGAGAAAGGCAAAAGGGTTACCGGTGTGTCGGCACACATGGAGCACCAGCCTCGTGTCCAAAGATGGTCAAGTTCTTCTCATCTTAACTGCAGCTGTGTGTGTCGATGGGGCTTCCGACTGCAGCTGCCTTACGAGTCATCATCCCCAGTAAGACAAAAAAACTTCCTCTGTGATGTAATAATTGATGCCAAATGAAAGGTCCCATGAGTTAATAAAACTGGGATTTATATAGTTTTATATGACCACGCTGACGAAGAAGCGCTTGAAACAAGAAGACATGAATAGACTACAAAGGAGAAACAGCTGTGCAGACAAGTAACTAAAGACACGAAGAGGGATCAGGGAACAAACAATCAAGATGAAGATAGCTTCGATGAATATGAATGTTATGTTGCAAACAAATGTCTCAGGATGGCTCGGGTTTTGAACACAGGGCAGTCACTGGAAATAACTGCGTGCATCAGATGGAGTGTATACCTTCTCATTTATTAAACTTTGTGAGAGATTGTTTGAGCCAAATCCTTTTTTTTCACTCTGAGTGACTTTCGTTAAGAAAATGTGCATGTGAAAATAAAATAGTGTAGTATAATATACTCAGAGGTTCTATCGAAATATATAAGCTCATATAACTCTTCAGTCTGAGTTATTCTGACAGGGGTTTGGGGAGAAATCCCGTTGCCAACAGCTTCTTGGTCGTGTCTTATAATTCAGCAATAAGTTCTAAACTCAATGTGATGACGGGGTCAGTTACAATCGTCGATAATCCATAACCATCGGTCTCAGATAAGGTCTTCACAAGGGAGAACCCACCTTCAAACCCTGATTCGAATATACGCCGTCGATTGGAAGTTGATTGGCTAAGCTCTCGTGTGAAAAAAGAGAAAGAAAGTATTCCAAATGGTAGTAGCAATACCGCAACACTCAAAGTGCTTGGTGAGAATGCAAAAAATAATTTAAAAATTGATAACATTTTTACTTAGTAGGTAGCAAAGTAAACAAATATGTTGACATACTTCAATCAAACACCACCTCAGCAAAATATATAAATATTATAAAGATGTAGCGAAGAAAAAAATCCGAAACAAGGGCGTTAATAATTTCCACTGCCTGTCTACGGAAGTAACAGTTATCCCACCTTTTTCTTTACCACTAAAAAAAAAAAACTGTACCATTAAGAACACAGTGCAAAGTCATCAAATGGAGCAACCATCTTGGATGCAGCATCTGTAGGTTTGGGGAAAATTTAAAAAAACGGAACACAACATCAAATAGGAAATCAAACCAATCCGTGGTCGATCGGATTTCAATTAAAAAGGAACCTGGGACTACCTACCCCAGGGTTGGGACCGGGAGGCATCGGCAGGTGCCCGCACACACACACACACGCACACACACGCACACACACTCGCACACACACACGCACACATTCTCCCCCAACACCAAACACTCGCGCAGTTATCTGTGTTTCAGGTTTGGTGGAGGGAATGCGGGACAGAAGCAGAAACCGAGGGCTGTGCTGCCTCGCGATCTAATCTTACATAAACTCGCCTAGAATGCTCGCCCGCAACACAAGGAGTAAACGCAACTTTTTGCACGAGACTTGAACTGGAGGCATACCTGGAAAAACCCCGGATGAGCCCAGCGGTTATTTTGTTCTCCTTTTTCTGGGGCTGCCCTTTTCAACACAATGTTTTTTTCCTTTCGGTGTGGAAATGTTGCCACTGGTTTCTAAGATAACCCAGTGGTAGGTGCTTACAGTTAAAGAATGTCATCGGGGAGTTGGATAGAAAGGTAGACAGGTCCAGGGGTGGATGTAGGTTTGTACCCTCTTCAGGTCAGCTACCTCGCTAGATGGGGAACAGGCATGTACCCGGGGTTTGCTAGCTACACTGTGTTTTGGGGAGATTAATCTGCAATTGTGTTTGTTTGCCCTTCTGTCTTTCGTTCTTTTCTTTCTCTCTCTTACTCTGTGTGTGTGTGAAAAAGAGAGCACGTGCAGCTGCCTACGTATGGTAATAGTATCTGAGTCGCTGTTTGCTTATGGTTCTCTTATTCAAATCTTCTCTTTTTCTTTTTTTTTTCTTTCTCTCCCTCTCTTTCTGTGTGTCTGTGTGTGCGCGAGCCCTGTGAATGATTGCATACTCTGTATTTGTGTACATCTGGGTTTGTATATGTATATGTAGTATACGCTCTCTCTCTCGTGTGATTATATCACTGAGCACTACTCACACTCCACCAAGCGCAAGCTCTAGAATAACAATGTTGTACATTGTTGCTGCAAGACGGCGAAGTTGACCTCGGGCCCTTGTCGCCATTTTGCCCCTTCAACGGCTTCCCGCAGTTGCCGACACAAACGAAAATGCCCCATGACCCCTTAATTAACATTAAATGTTATAGCCATAACGCGTAATCATGTCGCCATCCTAAAAATAGCATGACCCTTGACACGAGCTCGGATGGTTTACACGTCTGTAACCCTGCGCTTCTTCTTCACTGAATGTTTCTTTTCTCTAACATGCAGATGATCGAATACTGCTCCGAAACCGACTGAATATTATAAAACGAATGAAAACACAATAAAAATAAAATTTGGCAGACGGGGGACTCGTTAGTCACCCCTTCACTCAGCCTCCGAGTCTGAAGTGTAAGAATATGCAGGATGTCCATAACTGTTTATTATGACCCCGGAGGGTTAGGATGGAGGAAGATGACTGATGCAAGAGAAAAAAGCAACACACCCTGTTTCCCTGCTTGTGAGGCAAGTGGTTTACAGTTTACGAGTTTACATATGCTGAGACCATGAAACCATGTTTGTTGATGCTTGTCTCTGTGTGGACACTGTCGAGCAACTCCGCCATTGAGTCCATTGCCGACTGAGAGATTCTAGTGTTGTCAGCGCCACCCATGTCGTCGTGCAGCGAGGTAAACAATAAACCATTCGAAATAATCAGAAAAGGCGTTGGCACTGCAGATGACGTCTGATAGACAGTCAAGATGCCTGCCGGTGACGTAGTAATCACGTGACCGCGCGTGCTCACCCACACATTTCGTTTTCTTTCGCCCTCAAACTCTCTCACACATACACATTATTTCTCTCTCTCTCACACATACACATTATTTTTCTCTCTCACACACACATACACATTCTCTGTCTCTCACTCACACTCTCACACATTTTGTTGCCGACGGTGTCACAAGTATCTTTACAAACGATAAAAGAAATTCTCCACACCTGTATCAGGTAATAACAAATAGTAAGGAAATATTTGATTGTTATTATCGATGACCGAAAATGTTTGTTAATATGGAACGTTAATGACAAAGGAGATATCTTTTTTTTTCAACCGAC
Source organism: Pomacea canaliculata (assembly GCF_003073045.1). Classification (NCBI taxonomy): domain Eukaryota; kingdom Metazoa; phylum Mollusca; class Gastropoda; order Architaenioglossa; family Ampullariidae; genus Pomacea; species Pomacea canaliculata. The sequence continues at coordinate 27,664,116 of NC_037595.1, read as the reverse complement.
CATCCACCCCTACCCCTACCCTAGGGGATTTTCTCAACAAAAAAGGGATGCCGAAATTTTTTCTCTTTATTCTTTTTTTTCTCTCACCTACACCTAGGACAGTCAACCCTCACAGTATTGGTCGTTGCGCCACCGGACCGCCGTTTGCGGAAAGGAGATGGGGGAGTGTACAGAAGTATTTTCTTTTGTCTCCGGGGCAAGCCCCCAACCTCAAGCGGGTACAGTCTCACATCAGAACACAGACCTCGACCACGCTCATCACCTTAACCACTTATCACACCTACAAATGTTTTCCTAAAACTTTATGGCGGCATCACATAAACTCTTCACTTCTTAACAACAAAAACTCACCTTGGAGTTGTAGGTCCTGGGCTCGGCGCTGTCCCACACGGTGACAATGTACTCCAGAACCATGATGTCTCCTGGCGACAGTCACCGAGTCGCCGCAACAAGCACGCGCACCCACAAACACACTCGCACACACGTGACTAGCTTTACGTTCCAGCGAACGAACACACGCCCCGACAGCTGGACCGCCCTTCAATCTCCCTGCGGCCAGTCGATGACATGTTGTCGACCCGTCGTCGTCGTCGATGACGGAGTTATAATGAACAACTCGCGCGCAACACGTGCCAGACTGGGGTCACGGATGGAGAAGGCGAGGTCACTGACCGTCTTGATCCCATCTCGACAGTTAGGTGGCGCAGTCTAGCCTCGGGGGTTGCACCGTGGACGCCGAGGTGTTGCCGCACCAACTGTCGCATCCGTCACCAGAAGGACGGAGGCGCGTTCAATCAGCCATCTACCGGAGTGCGAGCGCTCGCCGCGCGCCACGTCACGACCCAGCGTTTCCTGAAAATCGATAACGCTTGCGATGAGCGTCCGTTAGCGTGGTGGTGGTGGTGTGTCCTCGGAGACTTCCCACAATCCCAGCAGCTTTTCTCGGGTGTCGTAAACGTTGTCACCGAGTCACACAGGCTGTCACACGCTGAGTCACAGCTCGTGGGGGTTGGGGTGTGGGGTTTTTTTTTTCTATCCCGACAAGAAATCACAGACAGTTTCGATCACATTTAGATGACAGTTTATATACCACAGACCATTACATACTCGTGATATATTCCATAATGAAATCACAGGTAGCGACATACACAATTCACATCACCGACAATCACATACCCAAACTCAAGACATCCTCCTCTGTGATGAGTAGACGTAAGTACACTAAGAAAAGTTGTTACTCCGCATTATCTTTGCTCAGAATATCGTACAAAAATGTATTTTGTCTTTGGATGTTTGCTAATCGTGGCTACTTTACTTTTCCCTTTGTGAAGACGAAGTAGTTGGTGTTTTCTACCTCCAGGTTCCTCCCTGCTCACAGAATGACATCGAATGACAGCCAGCATCACTTCTCCTCTTCTGTCCTTCACTGCTTGTCATTGTGCCCTGTGCTGCACCTGGACATCTTGTCAACCATGGTTAGTCACTGATTCGTTCGAAGAAGTCTCGGATCCACTCGACTCTAGACTACGGAATGTAACAACATTGTCTGGTCACAATGAGCCACTCTCTCTACACAAACATCACGATGTAGAACACTGCCATCGGTTATTCTCTAATCACACCCATCCAAACCTCCGATGACCGTAAATCCTCCCTGACAGACATATCGGATCTTGAACCTTCATGGAAATAAAAACCAGACCTCACGACCGCATCTCTGCGAACATCCACCTTCGCCACAGAATCCCGTAGAAACGGAACAGACACCATGCGCTCACCCGCGTGCGCGCGCACACACACACCTACCACAACAGGCGACCATCAAGCAAGCCCTGCACGTGATTCACCTTGAATGGGTGAGTAATTCTCAATCGGCCAACCAGCGGCGCCGATGCATGTATCAGCTGACCTTTGACCCCGAAGCGGGTACGCGCAGTAAAGTGGAAGTGTGGAGGAGGGAGAGGAGGAGGAGAAGAAGGTAAAAGCGCGAGGGGAGACGATAGGTTGCTGATGGTGATGTCGAGTGAGAATCCTGTTCTGTGTTCAGTCCGGAGGCGTTTCGCTGCAAGTGGCGCTCCTGACCTCCATCCGTCGACGAGGGGGAAAGAAGGAGGGGAGACAACCGATTTCACATTTCGCTGCCGCTGGCTTTTAACTCTTCAGGATCTTTCTGTCCTGCTGGTTAGTCGGTTGTACTCTTATGGGTGTTAAAAGTGAGAGAAAAACTTATTTTCAGTCTCATCCTCTGGACTGGCACAGGTCTGGGTGAGTTGGAGAGAAGGACGGGTAGCAGCATCAATACACTCACCCTTCTTGGCAAGCCGAGCTTTCATTTCTCATCGCTACTGTGGTGGCTCTGATTTTATTTTGGGACCGGGATAAAGGGGTGGATTTTCTTTGTAGTGTTGAGTCTTGACATTTCTACACATTCCCCAAGAAATCACAATTTCCAAAGTTGGTTCTGACATTCTCAAACACTTTCATTCAAAAAACAAACAAACAAACAAACCAAACCGATTTTGCGAGTCGGTATTCGTCACACCTTGAGTGAGTGAGTGACTCAACAGGTAAGAACACGTCATGAGACACATTTCATCTCACCATTGTTTTTTGTTCTTCCTCCTATCTTCCCGCTCTCTCTCTCCTCGCTGTCTTACTCTGCTCATCTTCCGGCAACGAGGCTGCGTAATATGCGAGTTTTTTTTTTTTTTTTCTTCTCTGTTTTGCTTACGCACGCGTGAGGTAAACGTGAACAGACCTCGCCAAGCTGCTGATGTTGGATGGAAAAAAAATGTCTGGGTTGGCTCCGTGCCAGTGCTTACAACATTTATGTGCACCTGTTCGATGAAAGTTCACCAAAAACAATCAAGCTTCCGAAAATGTTAGTGTCGGCGTTAAGAGCATGTGTCACGTGACTAATTTGTTTGCTAATTCCGAAGTTAGCAAGAAACCTCACAGTGTTAAAAATTGTTAGTTTATTTATTTCTGTGTAAAAATTGTTATAAACTGGTTTGTCATAAAACACAGGATTCAAAATCTCGTTCCTTGAAGACAAGTAGCATGTAAGGTCGTTAAAATGAAGAGGCGTTAAAAAGTTATTTAAAATTTTTATGAGTCTTTTTAAAATGTGCATATGTTGGTGTGCTAGCCTTTTCATTGATTCTTATGTTCGTATGTGTGTACGTGAAGCATCAGTGTGGATTGCATGCGTTTGATGAGTACCACAGATAATGTAAGAGGTGAAGGATAAGAAGACCGATGAAGACCACTCGGTGCACAGACCTGTGTGTGTGTGTCCGTCCGTGTGTGTCCATGTGTGTGTGTTTGTGTGTGTCCGTGTGTGTGTGTGTGTCCGTGTGTGTGTGTGTGTCCGTGTGTGTGTGTCCGTGTGTGTGCCTCCCACGGCGAAAGCTACTGGCTGCTGGTGGAACACAATATAACCTTATCTCCAGCCTCCCTCTACAAGGAGAGGTTACGCACGTGTATGTAACCAGTCTCTCTGCCACGCGGAGATATTCTGCGAGCGGTAACTCTCCACAAAGGAGAAAGAAAAAAAAGAAGAAAGAAAGAAAAAAGTCACAAGAAGAAGGAACTGTGGGCCTGGCGACAGTTTATCGTTGACTTGCCTCCACATCACCAGGATGCGAGCTCGTGTCTTCGAGTCAGGGGCAGCTAAGCGCTGGTCTGTTGATGATGAAGGTTGCAGTGGGGCTGGGGGTGGGAAGGTTGGTGCTGGTGGTGGTGATGGTGGTAATGGTGGGGAGGAAGGGTAGAGGCTCGACACGAGGTGTTGCAATCTGCGTGCCTGCACGCGCCATCGTGAGTGCTGCCGAGTCACTTCGAGCCTCGTTATTGTCGTGTTCGCCGCCCCAGTCGCATTCTAACATTCCCTGCTCGGGCAATTTAAGTGGTGACACACTGCAATAACCTCTCCGCCATTTTATCCACGTCAGGAAAGTTCTTTCTTGTTTTGTGGAAAACAACAAGAGAAATCAGCTGTTCTTCTTCTGTCAGTGCCAACCTTTTATGTCCATTCGTCAAACTTGTTTTCCATTAATACTGAGCTTCCGTCATCATTAGACAAATTAGAGATCAAAGTTGGTGTGTCCGGTCGGCTGTCAAAACGGCCACTGTTTCCCATGACAAGAAGCTGGAAGAGGAAACTAGCTGTGAATGTGCGCCTAGTGCCAGCTGGCATCTGTGCGCTGCCGTTAGTTCCATCACGCTCCTTATCACGTGACTCATCCCTCTTCAGCACCAGTAGCAAGGTGGGGCGCAACCAGTGAATTAATGGATTATATGCGGCGGTACCTCCCACTGATTTGTAGTTTTACATCGGTGCTACCGTCCCAGGTGTGGGAATATATTCAGTGCAGACACGCACGTACACGTGACATTCTCTCTCTCGCGCGCATGCGCACTCTAGCACACACACACACACGCACTCTAGCACACACACGGAAGAGTGAGGGAGAAAGACAAATGTACGTGAGGATGAGGAGGGGTGTGGAAGAGAGGGAGGGAACTTAGAGGTAAGGGAGATGACTGCGGTATAATCATCCAGAGGAGTTATCGGACGTGCCCTCTCTATGTGAGGGTTTGAAAAGGAATTCCCGCGCTCCACGAGAGTTTCTCAATACAAAGGCAAAGAAAATGAGTTTGATTACAATGGTGAGTCTCGAACATCAAGCCTTTTGCTCAACACTACATGGGAAGATTTTCCCGGCAATCTTTGCTGACTGGCTCGGAACCGTTCGCGATTAACAGACAAGACCTGTGGAGGTGAGAATGCCAACAAGGGCTGCTACTGGTCCCTTGAGCACACACACTCTCACTCTCTCACTCTATCCCTCCACATTACTGTCTTCCGCATCAGAAGAAGGAAACAAGAAACCTAATGTCTTTTGCAGTAGAAGCTTTGTGCAAAAGTGAAGATACCCTTATCATCCTCATCCAGGACAAACAGGTGTTTGTTTCCTGCCTCCCGCCCGTATGAATCACAACAGCCCCGGCTTGGGGGCTACCTCGCTGTGAGGGCGTTTCCCCTTTGAAACATTTCAAAACAAAGCGAGCTGTTCCACTTTCAGAAGCAATTTTATAAAATCCGACATGTATTTATATATTTAAACTTCCAGACAAAAAAAAAAAACCCACGTCACTCAATTAACAGCAAAACAACTTCTCCACTCAGACAAACATTGCTTTGCCCTTGTTACATAAATATAAACAATCACACTCACACATGACAGCCCTTCCACCCTATTATACACACAGCCCCGTACATGAAAGACATATAAAAATATTAATGCCTATACAGTATTTATGATAATGAAGCGACAACAATTACAGAAGTTTACAATTGTAGTTGGAGTTCACGTGACGCACGCACCAACTACAACGACGACATCTACGGTAGGCATCGTCTCCCCCTACAACCACACCAGTCGGTAATAGTCGGGTGGGCAGGTAGAGATGAGCTGGCGCACCTGATAAACAATGGCGGGGCCAGCACGTGCTGCAGTGCGCATGCCCCGACTAACGGTCCCGAACAGACAGGTATTGTAGACGGGAGGTCGAGAGGTGGGTCAGCGTGATTTGCTGGAGAGAAATCCCAGTGCACACCAACTCGTCCTTTCTTCTTCCATCGTACGATCGTACAGGTCACGTGCCCCGGGTTACACGTGATCAGGTATTACTGATGATGGAATCAGGTGTTATAGTCACGTGATCAGATGTTACGTTTGACAGGTATTACCAAAGATGATATATTCAAGTCTTTGTAATTACAGGTAACTTGCTCGTGGGGGTAGTTTGTCTTCTGTAACCTTTACGACTAAATCAGCACGTGCCTGATGTAAAGAATATGTAAAGTCTAACCAACACCAACTTCCAGACAACCATCTCCATGTCCATGACCTCAGAAACGCATGCGAGAAAGATGATAGAGGCTGCATCTTTTAAATTTTAAAAAAAATCTCCTCTCACTGTGAGTACATCCAAACACAAGCTGTTAGACAGAAGCATGTGAAGGACAAGATTGGCGAGACAGGTGGCGACAGAGACATCACCAATGGTCACGTGTCTGGCATCCAGCGCACATTGCTGCACTACACGACCAGAGAGGTTAATAGTGTTGTAGAATAATTTCATCAACACTTTTATGCTGTAATGGACTCATAAATTGAGCAGGCGCGGTATCTGGTTCCAGCAGAACACCCTGCTTCACAATGCAGCTTGTCTTGCCACCCGCACCCCGATTGCCTTTCCTTGCAATGTAACCTGGCGTTTAATGGGCGTTTGATTGGCGTTTGATGGGCTGGCGGTACAAAACTCGTTTAGCACAGCTCTGACAAACGGACATTGTCAGTTTTACAGACAGGCATTCAATCTCCATGTACACGACTTTCTGGAGGATAATTTAGACCGGGGTGATTGGCCGCTTATCATTTTCTGATTTCTGCTGCCTTTGATTCTGAGGAACAATTTAACGGAACTAACTGTAGATGCTCAACATGTCTTTATCGAGACGGTCACAGGAGTACGATCTACCCATAGATACTCGGCCCACAGGTGCACGCACGCAGATACCGAACAGTTTTATAAAATAAAAAAAAAAGAAAAGAAAACATGTGATATTCTTGTAAGAACAGAAAAACCGAGTTCTGCCCCCTTGAACTACGATAAACCAACGGCCGGCGGTAACCTGAGAGAAGGAGGAAGTTTCAAAGGAGAAGGAGCAGAGAGAGATGCACCGCGGTGTCTAGCACATTAGAAATAGCAATAATCACCACCCACAAGATGCTCGCTGGTTTAAAAAACAAAAGCGAAAGCAGGAACAAAAATGTTGACTTTGCCGAGCAGAACGCCATCTTGTGGAGCGGGAAGCAGTTATCGGCCTTGCGGAACAAAACTAAAACGAAACAAATTTTTTAAACTAGAAATTAAACCATGGAATAAAATTAAGATGTCATGGAATACAAAGATGAAAATGACATTCTGAGTGACAATAAAGTTTGTTGAAAGGAGACGAGGAATTGATGTCGTCTGAAGTAACCGGGGTACTCAGGACGGGAAACATTTACAACAGGTGAGCTACAGCCTCCCGGATTCTCCTATCTCCCGCCCTTGTACCTTTTCTTGTCCTTCCATCAAATCATCAACGAGAGCATTAGAAGGGTTGGTTGGGGAGTTCAGGGTGGTGGTGGTGGTAGTGGTGGTGGTGTAAGGAAGTGCTCGTCGCTGACTTCTTCCACATCAGGTTAGATGAAAGGAAAGCGACACAGATGTCAAGGGTTAGGTTCGAATGTCAAAGGTCCTGCATGTTGACCGCCGAGTCACTTAGGGCTTGTTGTCGGCTTCCTTGATGGATCCAGATCGCTCTGCCGACACGTCCCCGGGTGGATGTACCCAGCACGCCTGCCTGAGCCCCCTTGGTATCCGCATCTGGAACACATGTTACCTGCGGACCCCACACCCCTCTACCCTCCCGGACAACTCAGTGCGTAAAAAAATTCCGAAACACATTTTCACTTGGGTGAGAGTGAGGGTGAGCTTCTAGATATACCCGAGTACCCCAGTGTTTGTCAGCTTTTGAAACAAAGTGTTTAATCTTTTCTGACCTTGCTTTATTTTTAGCCTTGTTTGTTCTTCAATTCCAACCCTTTGGTCTGTCTTTCGATGTGAATTTAGCCGAGCAAAAGTCAGATAACAAAATACCACAAAACAACATGGCCAACCTCTCTTTCTCTCTCTGTGTCTCTCAGCCTGTCTCTCCGCGTTTGTTTTCTCTCTCTCTTAGACAAAAATGAGTAAACAGACACACACAAAGAGGCACAAGCAAGAACTAAACATTAGCACAAATATAAAAACAAATCCGCAAAAAATCTAAACAAATAGAACAAATATAAACACAAACATATTACACAAACATATAACACAACTAACATCAAACACAAACAAAACCAGAACAAACATAAAAACAAAATGAAAAATAAACACACGTATGCACAAGACAGAACGAATAAGCAACACAAAATCTGTTTTACGATTTCTCATCAAGTTTCTAAAAAGTAAAAACTCTGAAAACGTCTCTTTGTTAAATTCCGTGTTGGGTTTTTGTTTGTTTGTCTGTTGTTGTTTTTTTGTTTTTTTTTTTTGTTGTTTTGTTTTTGTTTTTGTTTTTTGTTGTTTTTTTTTTTGGGGGGGGGTGTTTATTTTTGTTAAATGTCTCGACCTTGAACTGTCTTGCTTTTTTACTGTTTAATAGGTAAAGCTCAGCACTATTTCCCAAATCTGAGTGAATACCCTAGAGACACGCAAATGCAGTGAAAGTGGTTCACCATGTCTATGGCACGTGGAAAGCTGTTTTTCTGCCGCCTCCACCTCTCCTTCTAAATGAGATAACCATTTGCTGCGGAGCAGCTGCTAAGTGGGCAGGGGGGATGGGGGAGGTTTTCAGCCTGAATCTGGAGCAAACCTCGCGGCAGTCTGATAACATTATGAATAATGTTGATAAGGGGCTGACTTTGTTTGTAACGATCTGGATTTGGTTGATGTGAGAACATGTGAACATGACCATAACCTCTCTCTGAGGTCAACGCCCCTCGCCCCTCCCTCGGTCAAGCTCCACCCTTGACAAGGAGCCTTAAATGTGGGCCTCAGAAATTTCAGCTCTAGAAGCGGGCCTCAGAAAAGTTCCGACATTTCCAAACATGTTTCCCATCAGGCGCGAGGCATGCCGGGCCTCGGGTGCTGCACCCTTTGCCACTGACACCTCTTTTAATTTCCGCAGGTAATTGGCCTCGTCCACCCCTGAGGCTTTCTCCGGCTTCACCTGGATTTCTTCTCTGTCTACCTGAACAGTCGCCTCGGGGAAGGCATCGGTACGAGATTAGCTCCCCTTGTTTATTTACTGTTCGAAAAAAAAAAGTTGTGCACCAGCAGTGCTCTCCCCGGAGTTGGCACCTTTCTGTCAGAGTTACCTTAATGTATGGATAGGGTTTTGCACCTGTTTGCAATCGCGGTTTGATACCTGTCTGGGGCCGGCGCAAAATGTTTGCTGTAACGTCAAGTTGTCTAGTCAGCATCAACGAGAATATCTTATTCTCTGCGCCTTCCTCCTCCCTCCATCCGCCTCCACCACTCCTCCCACCCCACCACCTTCCTACCCCGCACCCACGTCCGTGCTAACACTCTCTTGGTGCAGAAGTGAAGAACTTTCTTGTACAGTTCCCTTGTAATGAGCATGCGTTACAGACTGTAATGTGTTACTGGAAATACTGGCTTATTATCGAGAAGTAAAGGAAAACAGAAAAAATTTGAAAAAAAAAATAGAAAAGGATAGATGAGGCACAAGACAACAATGGTGAACATTCGAAATTGTCGCGAAATATTGCATTTATAATCCATATCTTAGTTTGTTAGCGCGGGGTCACGGTGAAGCTTCAGGCCAAGGTAAATGTCACGATGAATGTCACGTGCAACGACACGCAAGATGAAGAGCGAGACACTGCAGCTGGCCCTCAATGCCATCAGGTTCATTCCGGGTACACGAGACCTCGCATGCCCTCACCGCCCACCACCCTACACATCCTGGATCTGTTTCTGGATGCTCCCAAGTCAATCAACTCTCTATAAAATATCAAAATTTTTAAAAGCTATGAAATGTACTAAAAAGTATTAATGCTTTACCAAGAGTTTAATTATTTTTCATAGTTAAACGTTAAGTTATCCAGACGTCTCCACAGAAGACTCCAACCATCAGACAGCCACCAACCACCTCATCCCTACCCCGACCCTCCTGTCTTCATCCCCTCATCCTCTCCCAACTTTTCGCTAAATCAGCCAAGAACCACCAGGGTACACTCGCCATTGCCACCTGGCATTGGGTGGAAGGCCTGGCCGGTCGTAAACAGGTGAAGGTGTGTTCTCGGGGGCACTCGCAGCAGGTCTTGTCGTCTGCTTTCCATCAGCGCCTGGCTGTGTGCTTCTCCAAACATTTACGATCCTCACCTTATCGCACCAGATGCCGCCTCTACAGCCTCACCTTACCTCTCACCTTTGGAGCCGAGCGTTTATTGGAGTTTTTAAAGTAATTAAACTATCTTTAGACCTCGGTAAGCAATTAACAGCCCGTGTTATGCAACTTCTGCTCCACTTTCCAAAAGGTATAACAATATAATGTCAAAAGGTATTGTGGTCATTACACATTTTACAGGTGAATGATGGGAAACTACAATTAACCTGTATCCGCTGATTGTAATGTAAATATATAATACGATATTGTTAGTTGTTCACTTTTGGGTTTTTTAAAAATTATGATGTATCATATTTTAATATATTACTACTTTCTCTCTTTCCTTTCTCTGAAAGAACAGGTGAGAAAAAAACCTCCAATAGTGATGTCTCATTTCTAGAAATTTTTTTTCCCCAGAGAACTTTTGTTAAGAGAGTTCTTGATGCTTATAGTAAGTATGGCGAGTGTTTGTGACAGGGTATTATTTTCCTACTCAGAAAATAATCCAAAACATGTGACAAAGAAACTTGAGTGAAAAAAAAAACATGGTTGATAGCGAGTTTGTTTTAGTATCTACAACAAACACTTGGAGAAAATACTCAGTCCTTTCCTTTCACGATCTGCACGAGGGAGAGAAAGATGAACAGGAAAAACGAGCGACTAGAGTCTGAGGCCTGTGACTGCCGAATACTAGTGAGCCGGGTGGCAGGTCAAGGGAGAGAATCGCGGATAAGACCGAGGGCGTAATTACGGTTCTTGTCAGTCGTCGAGTCCGGTAGCCTGGCGAGCATCGTGGAAGTTGTTATCATCGTGCGAGTGTAGGAGGCAGGTGGGCATTGTATCACCTACAGAGTGAATAATGATATGGCAACACGAATGAGCTTTTGCTCGAGTGCAGAGGCAAGGAGGTTTTATTACTGTCTGGATGATGGGCGTATTAAAAGCCTTTCATCTGACTTTCAACAAGAGGAAATGTGAGCTCCGAACCGCCATTTTTTAAAATTAAATTTCAACTGACACTGAATATGTTGTGGGCACATCGAGAAATGTATCGTGTTACACTAAAGAATGTCGCTCTAAAGCCAACTGATTTTAAAACTTATTTTCAAAACATGGCATTCTAGAAATTTAAAAACCACAAATCATGGCAGTAAATAATTTTGTGTGATTCCGAGGTCCATGTTAGTTGTTGCGCGCGCACTTAGAGCTGTGACCCGCCAGACTCAAACTATTTTTATCGTCTGTAACGGCTCATAAATCCGTTTGTTGATTTGTTTAAATCTGTGCTGGCGTTTTATTGGTTTGACTCATGTTCACCTTGCTTTGTTCCACATGTTCCTGGAGTATGATATTGATACTAAAGCGGAAGGTGGTCAATGAAAGAGGAGCTCAACACCAACTCGCTGCGGAAATCGTTTTGTTGCGGGCCGGGTGGCGGGTGCGGGTGGCGCTACAGTTTGTGTAAAATGACGTCACCGAGGAAGAACTTAGAAGGAGGCTGACGAACTACTCACCTTGTCCGTCCCTGCATCTCGCCTTGTTCTCGACGTCACCATCACGCACCTTGTATCCATGACCTGGACACGTCACACCTTCCTCCACAACGCCGCAGTCCTCCTCAGCCTCATGACCTTTCACACAATCCCATGATCCCCTGCAACGTGGTAGTCCTCTACAATCCCCACCGATGTTAAAACTTCGCAAAGTAGTAATCTCGACAACGTATCATCCTTCACACATTCACAAAACTTGTGCAAAGGTCAGAATCCTTCACAACGTGGTAATCCTTCACGTGGTCATAATCCTCAACCACGTGATATTGTCTGATAAGTCATAAGCCTTCTCAACATCGAATTCTCCACCACGTAAGCGTTTTTCATGCAACGGAGTTCAGTTCAAAAGCTGATGACTGGAGAAGTGTCCGGCAAAGGACTCATGCAGAATAAGTCTGGAGGCTTCCCATGGTATGGTGAGCATCCCTCATCCTCATCAGTCTACGACCTCGCTCGCCGCTCAGGAGCAAAACACAGCAATCTCCTTCCTCCGACAACAAATTGCGACAGTTATGGATCTGTGCATGGTGATTGTCTGAATACAGTCCAGTTGTCCTCCCCAACCCCCTAAAAAAATGGGGGATTTTTCTTTTTTCGATATGAAGATAAACACGATCGCGATGCACGCACCAAGGGTGATCAACAAGAAGGAAAGGCCCTCGTGAAGGAGGGTAGTACTCTCCCGTGATTCCTCCTTGCATCGATTAGCTGCTGAGCCGCTTGAATATAAATGGATTTTTACAGACGAATAACTTCTAAAAAGCAAGTTCTGGATCCGCCATTTAGACCAGATACACACAAGATAGAACAGTAAATGCCGCATTTTTTTTAGTTGTATTTCTCAGAAGGATGGTCCCAACATTCGACTTTCGCAGCGCGAAGAATCGAAAACATTTTTGAGAAAAAAAACTTGCGTTAGTGATACATGAGCTGCATTTTCTTTTTCTTTTTCCCACTCCAATTTGTTAAAGAAATCCTAGTTTAAGAAATGCGCATTCTCCAAATCTTAAAATTGCAGTTGTTATGCTAATAACCTTAAAAGCACACAAGCCAGAAAAGCAAAAATATTTTCGACTTTGACAACCCATCCACCTCTAGGAATAAAAATTTTTAAAAAATAAATAAAATAAAAGATTTACAAAAAGGATGAGTATTTCAGAGAGACTGTTCGTTTGTCCTCCTGTCATTGATACTTTCTGCTGCAGGCAGGATAACTCTAACCCACATCTCCACTCATTAATACAAAGCTGACGTCACTCGATAGCAAGATGTCTGTGTCCAATATAAATTCCTGGGAATATATGTATGCCCTGTTTGCTCACACTTAACTGCTTTGCGAAATAAGCCGGTGGCTTGTGCTGACACTGATGAGATGATGTGGAACTGTGTCTACTGCGGCTCCAGAGGTCGACGACCTTTCGGGTCAAAGTTAATCTGGCTCCCAAGGACGCAGGGAGCTCCGCGAAAGAAATGCTACTGCATGATGCACAACACACATTCGTGTTCCTGAAAAAATATCTTCTATGTCTATGAAGTCGATATTCTGCCTAAAACACATCCTTCAGGACTTAGCGATTTTCCGGGTGAAAAAGACACCCTGACCCTAATGAAAAAAAAATAATAATAATTGTTGTGGCCCAGTGCTGCCGGCGAAATGTCATTCGGTGCAACAGACCTGTGGCATCTTCGGAAAAAATAAAAACTAGAATTAAAATGTCCCTGTCGGAGGCTAGGACCGGAGGGCAGCATCTTGAGAAGTCATGCCTGTCCCTCGGTTTTCTTGTTGCCAGTAGACGACAAGCCTCAGAACAACTTTTAAAATCCACGTTTCAGCAGCATCGTGGTGGCAAGCCTTCAAACTCTCACCACTCCTCTGGCTATTGGGATGTGGCTGCAGAAACAAACCGCAGATCTTCATTTTCTTTTTTGGTCTTTTCTTTCGTTCCAAGCAAATATCCTGACTGCGATGCGATGGTTGTAGTAACCCCCCATGACCTCATACGAGTATCACCGAGTTATTGTCTGCAATAAGATCATGTCAAGGGTCTCTTAAGTGATGTTCGAATGTCGGTTTTACCCAGACAAGCTCCCCGCCCCGACCCATGTCGAGGCTCCAAATAGGGTGCATCCGGAAGTGGTGTGGTGGTGGAGGATGGTGATGGAGCAGGGAGGAAACAGTGTCGTCAGCACAGTGTTGACGGACAAGAACGGGTCAATGTCCCTTAATCATCCAGGACCGGAAGCTCCACCATCATTTCAACAGAATGTGGAAGCTTGTATGGCTCCTTCGATGGTCCTCCACTTCTGTTGTTGATGAACATTCTGCGCCTCGCTAGCCGCACTCGGAGACCTTTTCTCACAGCAGGTCTCCATAAAGCATCGGGCGTGATGACCCCAGTAGCTGACGACACGACGGAAATGACCGTTTGTTGTCCTGCACGGTTCAAGTACCACAAATTCCATTCCAGATAAAATGTGAGAAACACCCTGAACCTATCCCGCACAGGTCATCAAGGGTCATCTTGATCGATCAAATGAAACTCTTGCCGTTCTCTTTTTAAAAAGTTGATCTGCCATAAATCATCTGAATTTCCCCCAGTCTACGATGTACATCAGTTTAACGAAGACAGAAAATCCTCCGACTGCAACCACGACATCGTCGACTAGCATCTGTGAGCCCGGTGGTTAGACTGTCGCCAAGTCTTGCTTTTGCACACGACACCAAGCAGAACACCCGATCTCCTCCTCGTGTCTCCGTCGCAGTGTTCACTTCCTCGCACGCGCTGGTCAGTTCCCCCGCCCGCCCCCCCCCCCAACTGCCCCGCCCCATAATCCCCCGCTTTCTTGATTCGTCACACCAGACCCTACCACGATTTCTAGAAGCACTTGTGGCACCAGAGAAAGAGTATGCTTGTGTTTGTGTGTGTGCGCGCGTGTGTGTGTGTTGACAGATCGAACGGAAGTTGGGACTGCGCATGAGGCCGGGAAGGATGGAGAGGGGAAAGAGGGAATAATCAGGAAGCAAACGGGGAAGGATTGGGTAGCCGTGTGATCGAGCGATTGTCCAATTTTCTCTGTCCTCGGCAATTGTATTCCGATGACGGGCAAGAAACACTAGTCTCCTAGTCTGTCTCCTGAAGAACTGTTGAGGGAGAACCAAACGCAGAAGCCATTGTCGAGTGATTCTGATGCGGTGAAGGAAAGCAAAGAAAGAAGAAAATGAACAGCTTTGTGAATAATTACACCTTCCCCCGCCTCCCCATCCCACCCAAACTCGCTTTTGTTTTACGCTGTTGGTTCTTGTAATCAGAACCCTCGCAAAATGTCAAATGGCGATTCTGTGAACGAGGACCTGCAATCAGGTATCGAAATACAAAAATGTCGATGTCGTCTGCTTCTCATTAGCAATGTGAGGCGCTGACAGGAGATTTCGCCTCGATCTGAGCACACAGGTCATTAAGGATGGCGCCAATAGCCGGTCATTTACAGACCTCGGTCACAAAGGTCAGCACATGGCCTCTCATTTTAAAGCCAATAAAATTTAAAGACAGAAAAAAGAAAAAGAGAAAGGGATTGTTAAAAGGTACATTACAGTTGTGCTCACCTAACGATATTGGTGGCCATGGTAACAAATTGTTCAAAAATAGATTGCTGATGACAGCAAAGTGCAACTGTCATGGCAACGGAAAGAAGAAACAAGTTTCCCTGGCCTCTGGCCGTTGAATTTTTTTCAGTTTCCAAATAAGTAACTGCTCAAGCAGGATTGCTCCCATGATAAGAAATACAAATGACTAGTGATCACTCCTAAGAGGGGATTATTCCTCCGGCACTTTCCTCGCCAAATTACCGAGACGCACACCAGGAACATGACAACAACTAAAAAGTTTAGTCCACTGTCGGTTTCTGAAATAATGAAAAAAATAACAGACCGAGACTTTTTTTCTCTCATGTTTCTTTATAAAAATTAGCATGATTTTATTCGAACAAGAGAACTACATGAGCAAATTGAGTGAGTCGGTGTGTGTGTGAGAGAGAGAGAGAGAAAGAGAAAGAAATAGTAATATACAGAGAGAGAAATACTCAAAACACGGTCGTATTAAAACAGACAACTAGAGGACTGTCACACAAAGACAGAAAAAAGTCATTTAAGAAGACAGTCTAAAGGGACAGACAAGACAGGCAGAAATAAAAAGACAAAAGTCAGTTATGTAGGGATAGATAAATGGAGGACATGTAGGAACAGAGAAATAGAATTTCACACAGGCAAAGACAACTAAAAGAGAGAGATAGAGAAATAGAAGAAAGAAGTCAAAGGAGTAAACATCTTCAAAAGACAGAAGAAAAAAGCATCTTTTAAGTGTAAGCCACTTGAGGAACATTCCCGAAGAAGGCGTTAATTTTGAGAGACAGCATGGCGTCGCTCCAGGCCCTGGGGTCAGCCCTCTGATCACGCGCACACTCTGTTTTTGGTTGGGCCACGTGACCGGCATCAATGGCAGAGTTCATCAACAGTCCTCGTCGCTTTCAGCGGGTTACTCATCTTGAATCTCATTGCCCTGGAGGCGCACGTGGCGGCGTTGCCGTAGGTGACGGAGAGATGAAGAGCGGGCGACCAATCAATTATCTTCACTGATTGGCTGGCAGGAGTGATGAAGATGGTCAGCCGCTTCTGGTCTCCTGTCCTGCCTGCTTTTTGTGTGGCTGTCTTTGCCCAGATGTCTCTCTTGTTGTTGTTGTTGTTGTTGTTGATGATGATGTTGTTGTTGTTGTTGTTGTTGTTGTTGTTGTTGGCGGCCAAAGTCTAGACCTAATGCATCATGTCCAAAATGTGAAAAACACAATTCCTTATTTAAATACTTCCCAAAACTTTGTTCCACCTCCTTGGCAATTTGCGAGCCCAATATTCTGTTCATAAGGAATTCGGCATTCTTTCTGTGATTCCAGCACATTCCTAGACACAAAGTCCCATTAACAAATTACCTCCCTCACCATCGCCGCCTCCAGGAATGCTCACAGACTTTGGTTCTTCCTGCGGAAACCAACTGCTGACAATAAACCAAATCTTGCATGCACTGCTTCAACTCCGGACCTGGGGAGACATTCAGCAGACCTCCCGTAATCAAAGGCAAAGCAGGTGTAATAAATCAATTACCTATCGTATCTTATATTGTGTTCTTTTGATGCCAGCAGACAGTGGTTTGTGGAGATAACGGTGAACAGTGCTCAGCAGCACGGGCCGAGCAAGGGCCTGAGTTATCACATACATTCATTAATAGCCAGAAAAGCCATTAGTGCTTCCTTTTTTTTTACCAAGAGGGAACAGAACACTGGAGAGTGGGACGCGGGGGTAGAATGATAGAAGAAGGACCATTGCCACAGGGGACATAATCGGTACGAGAATGACGACAACGACAACTATGACAACAACGCAGATAGAGATTATGTCTATGATGATGATGAATACTCTACTGGTTCCAGATGAACAGAAGGACGAGGTACCCAGAATTCACCTACCCTCATTGTGACAGTGAACGACTACGTGACGACGTAGTGATTATTGTACACCAGCTGTCGATGTCCCAAAGGGAGACCATCCAGCTGGTGACATATAGACGGGAAAAAGGTCAACCCAGCAGGACAGAACGCAAAGAGTAGCTGCGATACGATGATGTCTGTAAGTCCCATTGCTAGTCCATTGCAATCACAATCAACATTATTAATCATTATTTTTAACCAATCGATGCCGGCCATACAATCTATCCAATCTATTGGCCCATTTGGCGGCAAACTAAATTTCGTTCCTTCTCTCCACTCCATCGCCAACTAACCGCCACAACAAGGTGAAGTGACCTGAAAGAAGTCCGTTTCCTGGCCACAGTGACTCACACCCTGGCCAGGTCGGGTTGCCTCCTCCTGCTGCTGCTGTTGCTACTGATGGCAACCCTTCATCACTCCGAAACAACCCCACCCCCTCTAACTTCCTCCTGCCCACCTCCACAATCAAAGAGTTCGACTAGCCACAAGATCATTAACTCAAAAACAAGGGTTATTTCCCTTGCTAGCTCGCATCCACTTAGGGACGATGAAAGTTTCATTTCTCCAACGTAGGTCGAGGTGTGGCCAAGATTCTCCCCGCCCACCACCACCACCACCACCCGGTCCACCCACCTACCCTGCCTTGCCTAATGTATGGAGGCAGTGGTCTGTGAGATCAATGGTTAATCTGTGTAAAGCAGCTGATGGCACGACTCCATGATGCCGTAATACCCAGAAACACAAAACGTCCACATGTCAAAAAGTCATCACACGGGGTCAAAAGGTCGTGAGACAAGCGCACTGACTCACTGTAAGGTGGGCCGAGGGCCACAGTCGAAAATGAGGATTGGAGCTGCTTCATCTTCTGGCGCTGAGTTCATTAACATCCAAGACAAAAGAGCTTTGTAAGATAGTCGAGGATTTCTGTTTTTCTGTATCTCCATGGGGACGGACAAGTTGAGCGAGCCACCATTGTACTGGTGTGATCCAGCTGGAGCTGGCCTACCCACATCCAGTAAGCTAGGTAAGCAACGTACCCGGTACCCAAAGTAAGAAACACATTCTATCCGCTAGGTAAGACATTTTCCGACCATTTTTTATTTTTTTTATTTTGTGTGTGTGTCTTTGGTATTCACTATAGGAAATGTATTTATTGGGGTATATTATAAATTGTTCACTTATTTAATTTTTTCCATAAGTATTCATCTCATATTTCACTATAGTGTCTCTCCTACCTTGCAAAATCAACATTTAAAGTCTTGTCTCAAGACACCAAACGCTCATATATCTTTTATAACAAGAACAAATATTATTGCATTATTCTTAGAATTCTTAGTTTTTAATTTTTCTGGCTGAAGTAATAAACGGGCGTTTACTGAAACTGTGGGGACCCTTTGTTTCGCCAGCCTGGTAGTTAACATGGCTTCAAAGGTTTCATTCTTCGTCCATTACGCCTGGCCAAAAAAAAATGTCATTGGAAACACTTCAAATTAGAAAACCAGAAATAGCATATTCCGCTCACTTGACATAGCGATAAGGTAAACAAGACTCAAACATTTTAGAGAGGTATTTTTAAAAAATATTTTGCCTTCAAACAGTGGATGGAATGAAAAAAAAAAAGATAAGAATAGGAGTCTGGTTATCAGGTTGAGGTCGGAGCAGGGAGACTGGAGCTGAAAATCTGTGGCGAGGCGATGCGATTGTCGAGCCACTTGATGCTCGGGATCGAGCAAATAGCGAGCCCTCCCTCCTCCCCACCCTGATCGTCCCCCCATCCTGTGATGAGTCACAGTGAGGCTGCACTCGGCCTCAACCTGCTACATTCAATTTAGGGGGCTGTGGTCCAGTCACCACACTTCAACCTCAGCTCCCAAGCACCTCCAACATGGCGTCTAGTTAACGTTTCTGACGACGTGCTGGACGTGGACGTCATATCACGTGTCGCCGGCACAGCAAGGCACGCTGGGAACAATGCGCGGGCATGCGCACTCCAGCACGCACCTCCAGTTAATCATAAGGGGAGAGAAGTGAATTTCCGGCGAGAAAACGGGTAGATGAACTGGCTGGCGGGAGGAGAGAAGATTAGTGGAAGGAGAAGACGTCTGGTGAATCAGACAATGAAGCTGTCAACAAATATTGCCGTTAAAGATCCTAGCTGTCAACATTCTATTGTTGTCAAAATATCCCAGCGGTTCAAAGATCCTATTACAATTCTCTAGCTGTCAAATTATTTAAGGTGACAAAATTGTGATGGGGTCAGACGGACATTGACTTCACTCACATCGACTTGGTGACGGACAGACGACAGTCAATATTCAGAGACTTTCTTAAATAGTCTCTCACAATTGGCATGTCCATTATACTGCCGATCAGAGACATCAGCTTTGGTTGTTATGCAATGTCAAAGATGGATCACAACGGTGAGACTGATTCGATTTGACGGCTCGAGAGAGGAAATCATCGAGTGAGTCACTCATACCTCCATCGAGCAGTGAGCGGCACTCACTACGTCCGTGAGTCTGAACTGTCACCCACCGTTGCCCACTGACAACAGCTGGCTGGAGTTCAGTTCCTTGAGTATGTCTGAACAACTCGTGTCAAAAGCTTCTGCTGGCTCGAACTTTATTTTTGTTTTTCCGAACACATACAAGCAAACATATAAACATGATTGTCTATGTGTTTGTATGTGTGTATGTGTGTGCAGGACTTTCTCAGGGAGACCAGACAGCACACCAGCAATAACGGTGTTAACAAAGCGTTGATGTGGGAAACATTTATCGTTATCCCTTGCCTCCAGCCTGACCCGACTTTTATGTGAGAGATTTTAGTACTGACCGTGGTATCGAACCCTGCCCTCTTTTATTGGCGAGTCGAGGATTAATGCCGGCTACTTGCTGTTCCCACCTATGGGATGTTTAGCCGGGGCCGTGGGAGTGGAAGGAAGGAAAGAGGTTGGTGGAGGTGAGGGAAGAAGAAAAAAAAAAAGGTTTGCTGATTCGGTCAGAGTTTTTTTGTTTTTGTTTTCTTCTTTTTTTTTGCAGCTGCAGCCGTCAGCGATGGAGAGCAAGGCGCGCGGCAGAATCGATACCGGCACCGCCAATGTCTTGCATCAATCTGCATTCATGATGCCTGCTGCTGCAGCAACAGTGGGTCTGGACGATTGGGAGGGAGGTGAAGATGTTTGTGAGTGTGATGCAACAGGTCTTCCACTGAAATTGTTTGCATCACGAAAGAAAGCCAGCACCACACCCAGCAGTTCTTGAATGATGTCCAACAAATGTAGATAAAATAAAGCAAAAATTTTTGATGCAAGGTCCAGTCTCTGAGAAACAATAATGTCCTGGGTAGTTGAATGGTTGGATTGGAGGAAGGGGTAGACAGGATAGGCTATCTCCCCTCCTGTCTCTCCCTCTGTCTCTCTCTCTCTCGACGTGCCACGTCTGGAACTTATCCCAACATTGCCTCTGTTATTGATGACTAATCGATGGCGACCGTGTGGGTGAGAAGGAAACTTGGAGACCACTAGACTCCCGTCTGGAACATTCTTAATGGGGGCAGCAGGGGAACTGTGGAGGTCAAACTGCAGATGACCAAAGGAGATCATTCGTCCTTTCTGCCAGCAATGGCGCTGTCTGTAAGCCCGGCAACCCTTCCCTCGGAAACCCGATCCATAATTTGAATAAAAGAAGGTGGTTCCCACTGTTGTATTTTTATTCGCTTTAGTAAAGCATTCCGATCTGTCACTCCATCGGTCGTTAGCGTTCACTGCGCGATCGAACTTTGAAACTGGGCTGACTGAGTTATCTTTCCAAGAAGAGAGTTTCTCCCAAGAGTAGGTCGAGTACGATCAACAGCGAAATAAGAAATAAAATGTCCTACAAAATAAGAATGTATCCATGGGACAAAAACTCTTTATCTCTCCGATTTACTGCGTGCCGTGTATAAATCAAATAAAGATTTATTGAAGGATAAGAAATTGAGAATTTTTCTTTTCACTATGTCTGTTTGTTATTTTTATTTTTTATATATTTTGAACATTCATTTTCTGGAGTTTGGAAGGAGATGTTTTGATGACTGTTCTTTCTCTTCCAGGTTCTCGTCCTGATTTTTCCTTTCTTCGTGTACAGATGCAGGCTGCGGACGATGCTGACAATGATGAAGCACTAACAGTAAATAAAATGAAGTGTTGACAGTTAGACGAAGAACCAACAATAAATAAGTCGAGACAACAAACAAGCTTCAAGCCAGGACAATCGGTTATAAAATAAGCGGCAGTCGTAGACAACAAGTCGCAGGCTTCACTGTTTGTCACACGAACACACACAATCCACTGCTTCACCGAAGTCTGTGAGTCTGTGACGCAGTGCACGTGCATGGTGCGTGTGTATGTGTGCGTGTGTGTCTGTGTGAACTATTTGCGTATGTGTGCATACAAACGTGTGTGTGAGTGTGTACGCGCGTGTAAGTCATGCTGTACCTCGCACGTGTGAGACAATGTACAAACTCACAACCAGCAGCCCCGGGACAACCCGACCACCACCACCTACCCACCCGACCCACCCGTCACACTTCCGCTGCACCACAGCGCCCTCTGCGCCGATCGATCGGTCTGTCGGTGCCTTTGAAGCTGACTTTGAAGCGTTTTTAGCGCCGACAAAAACAAGTCCACCTTGTCAACACTACAACTCCAGCCTCTCTCTCTCTCGCCCAGTGGGGCAGGACGCACGAGGTGATCGTATTTCTCCACCCTCCATCTCTTGAAATTCCTAGTCGTGTGCTTTAGTGCTGGTCGTTATTTTTCGTCTTGATTTTTTTTTTAAAGTTGCCCGCCACCATAATCAACATTTTGTTGTTCAAATTTGATCGAACCGACTTTACTGCCACCAGCAAATCTTTAAAGTTTTAATATGACGAATTTTTAATGGAGTCTAGTGATCAGTTTGACAGTGAACACACACACACACACGTGTGATGCCACATTACCAACCCCCTGCAGAGTCAAACAAAACAAAACAAAAAGATGCAAAAAAATGAATAGCAATTGTTTACAACCTTAACGATACCATTTCTGGGAATTAAACATACAAAAAATAAATTATCATGGTTATCAGCAACTGGTAGTTTATATTGAGGAGCTCAGGGATATGTTTTATCACAACATATTACAGTTTGATGCACGGCCGATGAAAGTAGTTATCTGTAATGACCAACACACACAAATCATCATCGTCATCAGAGTTGTCGAGGACTAGACTAGAATACTGTCTGATGTTGGAGTTCGGCAGTTACCTCCCACTATCCTGGGCCAGTTGCACAACAGTTGTCTAATTTAAACACGTTTAGCCCTCAGTCTATTGTGCAACCAGCCCTGGCTTCTGTGAACTGTGCTTTATCTTGTGTGTGTGTGTGATTGTAATCAGAAAAAAATCGTTTCTCGTTGGCACGTGCACTGACTGCAGGCGAGGCCATAGACAAGTAAATGCGGGAAGGAGATTGCCTTTCCCAGGAACAATGGCCGCAAAAAGCTTGTCCTCGAAGCAAAACTACGAACAGCAAGAGAACCAAAGGGTCCAGTGCCAACACCAGGGGTTGTTTCCGCCCAACACAATGTCGGCATCCGACGAGGTACAGACATTGCGGGTGGTGTCGAATGGCGCCAACAAGACACGGAAGTGACGTGGAAATATTGAAACTGATGCCTGCAGTAACCGGATGCTGTTGTTCTTGCTGTTGGCTGCCATTGGATGCTGGTGATGCTAGAGCATGCGAACACGCGCGGTTAAAAAATGATGTTGAGGTGGTGGCGGTGATGGGTGGAGGAGGAGAAGGGGTGGATGGGTAATGACTGGTATTAGTGACACTGGAGCTCTAGGATTATTGCTTTGGTTGGAATGTTATTTGTGATGCGCGTGATCGCCCACAGCATCCACAGTGTCGCCACACACGATTATTCGACACGCAAACACACAATTTGTGTTTGAACAATACAGAAATGCAACTACAGATACGTGTCCCCCTCTACACACACACAATCTTACTCTCGCATACATATTTACAATACTCATCCGCTATTCATCCTCCACTGAACCTTTTAAACATAAAAAATCATTTTTTTGGATGATGACAAAACAGTCCACACAGTTTGTAACCCTCGTTTATCTTCTCTCTCTCTCGTTGTTTGTTGTTGTTGTTTTACTAGTCTGTCCTGCTAGGATACCTCTGTAAGTTCCACTGTACGTCTGTACATACTGACACCCATTCTCTGGCACCGTCCATCCTGTTTCTGTCCCAAGCACTCACAAGACATGATTGAAGGCAATATCATAACAATTGCTGCTCTCGAGCTCCAGGACACCAACGGTTAACACCTGTCATCGGTTTCCGATCAGTTTCCCGCGCAAAGTACAATCGACACGTAAACAGTTTGCTGTGACGTCACCATCCAATTTCCAGCGCCCTCCCTGACGACGGCGGCTGCTGACAGCGGGAGACAAAGCAGCTCAGGGCCGTCTAGAAGTTTCTGAGACGGGAAGTGGAGGAGGAGGGAAAACCAAGGCGATGACGTCAAGAGATAGCTGTCAGGGGCGATGACACGCCTGCTTCGGGGGAAACAATTCATTTCCAGGGGAGATTATTCCGGCGGAGATAACCTGTCTGAAGTGTTTTTATTTCCGCTGGTGGCGTGGCATAATTTATGGGTTTCTGGCATGAAGAGCAGACGATTATTGAAATGTTCTTTACGTGATTATTTTTATTAAGAAATTAAATATTGGTTTATTGTAATACATGTTTACTGTATGTAAGAGTTGATTCCCTTTACCAAAGTTTGGGATATAGAAACCAGAAATTGAAATATATTTTTCTTTCTTTTTTTTTCTTTTCTTTTCTTTCTCATCTCTCTGTAGGTCTCTGTTCTCTATTTATCTCTTAATTTTATTCTCTCATACATTCTCTTCGTTCAGTTCAACTATCCTAGGTCTTCGTACACCCACTCTCCTCACTCCCTACCACTCCCACCCCTGGTTTATCCCCCACTCCCCCATGCACAAGAATTACGAGACTGCAGCCAAAATGGCGGACCAGCTATTCGTAGACGATGAGGTCAAGCAAGGCCCCCGTACGGCGATTACCTCCCATGACCCTCCCTCATCCGGCGCCTAATGGCGCAATAACTCTCTCTTTCTGGCCCGCGATTAAACTGCCACCTTGTTTGCCTACCAGACAGGGCCCCGGTCCGCCCGGAAGTGACGGATGTAGGTGCGGATGCCGGCGCCATGTCTACGTACCCTGATGTACTCAGCGTTGGGTGTTGTGTACTTTAGTTCAGTATGATCGGGGTGGTCTGTGCTGGTGTTCGGAGTGATCGAGGTTTGTGAAGTAGTACTTCCGATTCTGGACATGTGTTCTGTCTGGTGAGTGTTCTGTCCTCAGCTCGATGTTCTGAATTCACATTGGGTGCGTGTGGTCGGTGTGTCCGATGTTCTGTACTCGTGTTCCATGTCGGGTGTTCGCGAGCTCCGCGAGTACAACATGGCGGCGCTGTTTCCGCCAACTGTTATCGATTCAGACTTACAGTGTTTGCAGATTTTCAAGGAACTAGGGCAGTGTCTAATTAGCAAGAGTGTATTTGTTTGTGAGCGAATGCTAATGTAACCCAGGAGAAAGGGATCTTTGGTGCAGCTCTTCTCTCCTCTTCCATCTTCTATCCATCACCTTCTACCCTTCCCTTCTGCCACCTGCCTCTCTTATTCCTTTCTTCCGCCACCTCTTTATTTCTCTCAACTACCGTTCTTCTTCATTTTTCCACTAGTAAGACTGGTCTGGTAGATTAACACCTTTCCCCAGCTTGATGAGTGAACTAAAGTCAAACCTCGACATTTTATGCTTCCGTTGTTGTAGCAGTAAATAAACAATTTTCAGTTTTTGTCAACCCACTTCCTGTCTGTCAACAGTTTACTCGCAAACAGCAGTTGACACTTTTAAATGGAGCAGACGACACGCCGCCACGGATGTTGATGCTGACGTTGGCAGTAATCGTCGCCCCACCCCACCATCCCACCCGCCGCAGACACATGGAAATAGCAGGCGACGAAACGACAATTCTGGCTGATTGCAATCACATTAATTTTATTATTGGCATGCACAATGGCCGGCGGCTAAGTCTGGGCAAAATTATTCGCTTGCTCTCTGGCTCTTCCACAACGTTTGCCTTCCGTGTTCTCATTCCGTCCGTCCCTCCACCCGTCCATGTCGTACGTGTGAACTATGACGTCACAAAGAGAGATGCCACTCCCTGAGACCAACCAAAGTTTCCATTAGTAAAATTTTAATTTCAAAGTATTGTCCACATCCTTAATCCTCCCCAACACACTCACTTCACGCAAAACACACACACAAACTCACTGAGAAGACGTCTGCACACGTGTCCTCTCTCTCACCGTGCATATCCCAACATGTGTGTAAGTGAGACCCGGACACAAAATCGATGAGCGGCGATCTCCCCGGTGTTCTATCAATTTCCCTGGTGCCTCCACGGGTGGGAGGCGGAGTCTGAGGCACAGGAGGAGCTGACTGCAGCTACACTACTTCAGCAGCGACATAGTGTCTACTGCTAGCTATGTACATACATGTGTACAGCACTGACATAGTGTCTACTGCTAGCTATAGACATACACTACTACAGCAGCGACATGGTGTCTACTGTTAGCTATGTACATAACTGTGTACATAGTGTCTACTGTTAGCTATGTGCATACACTACTACAGCAGCGACATAGTGTCTATTGTTAGCTATGTACATACACGTGTACATAGTGTCTACTGCTAGCTATGTACATACACGTGTACATAGTGTCTACTGTTAGCTATGTACATACACGTGTACAGCAGTGACATAGTGTCTATTAGCTATGTACATACACATGTACAGCAGTGACATAGTGTCTACTGTTAGCTATATACATAGACATGTACATAGTGTCTACTGTTAGCTATGTACATACACGTGTACAGCAGCGACATAGTGTCTACTGCTGTCTCTCTATATATACTGGTACAGCAGTGACATAGTGTCTACTGCTAGCTCTCTCTATGTATACTGGTACAGCAGTGGTAAAGTGTCTACTGTTAGCTATGTACTTGTACAGCAGTGACACAGTGTCTACTGCTAGCTATGTACGTACACGTGTACAACAGTGACATAGTGTCTACTGCTAACTGTCTCTCTATGTATACTGGTACAGCAGTGGTAAAGTGTCTACGGAGACAGTCGTCCTCCTCTGCCTCCTACCATTTGTTTTATTTGTCCCCACAACTCGCACAACAAAGCAAATGTCAGGAATTGTTTACAGCCAGCAGAAAACCGATTTCCGGGACATTTGCTGTCAACTGGCATATGATCATAGACAAACCTCGATATTTAAGCTGTAAGGAGACTGGCACGCCTTGCTAACCCTGCAGCTATTGAGCTCTTCCTCTCCTCCCATGCCCCCCACAATCCCCACAACCACCACCACCACCGCCGCTACAACCACCGCTACAACCGCCGTTCACTGTACACTTGCGCTGCGCAGTTCTGTGCTGGGAAACACGCGGCCGCGCAGCCACACAGCCGGTCACAAACACTTTCCTGCGCTGATTGGATGCAATAAAGTGCGCAACAGTGCACAGTGGACGTCACTGTGGTCACACTGCTGTAGGTTTCCGTTAATGACGTCACGCATACCCGCCGGGTGGGGTAGGGGATAATCACGCGATGTATACGGGTATCCTGGGGTGAACTGTGCCAGGTGACATGCACCCCAGGTTTTAAAGTTGGGTGTGACGTGCCTTTCATGCCTAACACTGCAATGTGACGTTCAACCCTCGATTCAAAAGGTAAGCTAAGCACGTTACACAGGTCATAGGTCGTGGATACACTCAACCGTCCAGACTACATACAGTCCACCCTGTACAAGCCAGTGTCCTTAATCCGTGAACTCAGTGCACTGAGTTGTACAACAGAAACCAAAACACGATTCCAGTCAACCATTCACTCAGGTTCTCGTGACCCGCGGAGTGATACTCAGTGGGTGTGACGCACGAACTACTGATAATTTGAACCTGGTGAATGTCCTAAACTTTCCAATTACTCAGGCTTCTCGTGAACAAAATATAATTTATTACTGCTATCAAAATTATGTTCTATAGGTTGTCGGAAAAGGTATTTGGACATTAAGATGAAATTAAGATTAACGGGATGAACGTGTGTTCCGGTCAACGTCCGAGTTTTTTCGTTTTCCATCTCCTAGTGGCTCACGTGAAACAGAAGACCATCATTCTCCACTAATTTGTCTAACTCGGAATGTATTTGTCCCTAAAGACAGTTCCATCTTCACATTTTTAAATGCAGCACCGCTGGCAACCAGGATGCAGCCTCGTTTCCATGACCAGCATCGTCTGCTGGCTTCCGGGCGTCAGGTCAGGAGGTCACCTCGACATGGCGCGCGTGACAATGAGAAGTCAGCTTAGTTTTTTTGGTTAATGACACTCACGAGGTTTTACAATCTGAATTCAATGTCAAACGGATCAGACTTCAACATAAACAAACCTGATATTTTAAAAGTAAACGGTTTCATATTTTAAATATATTCAATTGTTTGTGTTGTTGACAGTGTGTTTACACAAGACAGTTGTTGTCACAATGTGTGAGTCACACACCAAGAGTCGTGAAACCCAAGGTAACAGCACTTTCACAGAACAATGTGGCTCCACAAGTGTTTGGCAGGGTAGAAAGAAAAACAGAAAAAAATAATAATATGAGTTTAAATCTTCCTGGGTTTTTTTTCCTCTGTAAAATGAGGAAATCTGTTAGAGAAATGTGATTTATTACTAAAACATGCGTGCCGACAAGAATCAATTGAAAAATCGAAAAAATCGAAAAATCATTGAATTGCTAAAAAAAAATAGAAGCAACTAGAATTGACAACAATTCACAAACACGACTTTCAAAAAATAGAATTCGTAACAGAACTGCGCCTGATATTTATGAACGAATAATTGCTTCAGTAAAAGGGAGTCTCACCTGGATGTTACATAATCAAAATGAAGGAAACACATACATGTACCCACTCAACCTTCTCTCTAGCCAGTCACAAGACCTGCAACCACGTGACTTTGACCCCTCGTAACTCGAAGTCAGCGATGCTGCTAACCTCCAGTTATTTATTTAATATTTTTTAAGCTCATCTTGTGGGAGGAGTCGAGTTGCGAGGTCTGGGTAAACACGCAGTAAGTTTTCAGAGTAAACATTTCAAGTTATTTGTTAAAATAACAGGGTGTCCCCCCCAAAAAAAGGTTTTCACATTTTTACTCTCTTTAACTCATTTTCAATTTTTTTACAGATCAACTGGACCGTAACAATGGCGGAAGAGAGTTTTGAAGAGAGAAAATTTAAATGTGTGGTGTGGAGTAGAAATGTCTACTAGTATGACTACTACTTGAAGGCGTGGTGTAGCACACTACCAAACATCACACTACTTATCTACTCACACAAAGTACACACTTACGTGCACACACACACACACGCTCAAACAAACGCACGTTCATTCATTGTCACACGTGTCCGTCCATCTGTCAAAATTCAAGCTACTTCTTGTTCTTTTCCAAATCAACTTTGACACAAATATTCCACTTAAAACTTGTTTTGAAACACGCCTTAATTGCATTCCACTTTTTTTTTTCATTTCTTTTTTCGATTTTATCTTCCGCGGCTGCGACTGAAGGAAGCCTTCCGACAAGAACTCCTCAATTTTCAGAGGTTTTTTTTTTTCTTCTTTTTTTTTCTTCTCACATTTCTCCTCAAGGAGAGATCATACGTGGGCGGGCATAGCACATTAACAGAAAGCATCTCATACAGCCCGGTTTTCCAAAACAACAACAAAAAAAAAAAACTTCTTCTTTATCGATCAGAGGATCCTACGTTCACTTTGTGTGAGCAGTGTTCACACCAGCCCCCGACACCACAGTAATTTAATCTCCTCGCCGCCATCGTGCGCGTGCGTGTGGTCGCGTGCGCGTGTTCGGCTGTGTGTATGCTTACTGTGTATGTGAGTGTGTGTGTGAGAGAGAGAGAGTGTGTGTGTGAGAGAGTGTGCGAGTGTGTCTGTCGATGGTTTTGTCACGTGCCACAGCCTGATGACCGGAACACGCACAAGCCTACTGACGCACGAGAACAGCCGTCTGGAAAGGTCGATAACCCGTCGCCATAGAGGGGCATAATCAAAATAGATTTTTCTGGGCACAAAACACACAAATCTGCACACGAACTCTCCCCACCCGTGGCCATGGACAGACGTCACACCGCGACCTGTGATTAGACAGAAAATGTAAACGAAGAACCAAAGACGGTCCGAAAAATGTCCCTTCCGTGCTTCTTGGGGTTATCTTACGTTTCCCTCCCTGTCCCTCCCACAAACCTTATGCTCACCCTGTCTCATAATTTATCTGGACACAGAACAGTCTAATGTCTGGTATTCAATGGAGTGGACCGCGCGAAACCCTCGTGTAAAAACTCTCGTCCGAGAAAACGTAAAAAGATCGACAAACCACGTTATCAAACGTGAAGACAGTTCATCTCACAATTGTATTCATCTGCACATTGAAACCTTCACACCAGATAATTTAAACTTGAAGGAAATAAAGAATACATGCACCTCAGCTTTTAAAATCTGTAATCTGCTTTTAGTTTGTTCACTGAACCGTTAACAACCATTATTCCTGTCGGTTTTATGAAGTCTCCTTCCACATGCCTCGGACTCTTGTCTTGTCTCGTATTTCCACGTAAGAATCCAGCTACATACGTGCACCATACGTGGTTAGGACGTGAGATGGCGGTAACAGGAGGTGAGGCTGACAGGACGCATTTGCAGTTGCAGCAACGAGCTGTTCGTTACCTGTGGCGGCTCCTTTCATCTTCACTTTGTCGGTGTTTGTCTTCTCCATCACGATGACGTCGTGCTGCGCGTGCTGCTGAAATGCAGACTCGTGCTCGGGCGGCGGTCCATCTTCTCGCCAGGAAATATAATTTGAGGAGGCAGGCCAGGAATTTAGAGCAACACTACAAGTGCCTCACTGATGTTGGCGAGTCGTGGGACTATTGTACTGCACGAGACATTATCACTGTCTGCACGTGGCCTGCACATGATCTCTCGACTGGCTTCTGATTTTTTTAACCCAAAAATGATTTCCTCGATTGTTGAAAATGACTCCAACGATTTTCATTGCTGGGAGGAGTGAAGGGGCAAGGGTCAATGTTACCTGATTCCAGACAATATTACAAATGCAGAAATGACAATACACGAGACTCGGTTATTGTTGGTAATTTAAGACAACATGTTTGAAGGGGAAACAGGGATACGAACCCCCTTGCATCCAAGTCTGACTTGTTGCTGTGATAAAACTTGGCATGATCTGTTGGCGGTGTGAATCTTCCCCGGTAAGCTCTTTAACCTGACTCATGTCTTGGCTGAGTTGTTTGGCAGTGCAAAAGACATTTGTATGCACATTTTTGTCTGAAAAAGGTTTCACGGCAACGGCGTTAGGATGAGCGATCGAAGCAATTAGGCTGTTTTTTACAGGATTGGAGCCTCAAACCTCAAAGTATCCCCAAACCCCATTGTATTTACAAATATTTTTAGCATGTATGACCAAAGATACAATGTCCTATACCTTTGCCTTGAGACAATTGGTCTCCTGTCACCTTCATATACAAATTTACCAAACCTGGTCAAACATTCGAAATTTGCTCGATGGAGATACCCACCCACCTTCACTAGTACTATAAGAACCTCCATTTTGTAGATTGAAATCTATTAGTTATTTTATTGCCAATGCACCGCAATAAAAATGACAGTTAAATCGAGTGCATTAAAAAACGTAATACGTCCATATTTTTACTTGCAGAAATTTTATATGCAATGCTACTGATTCAACAGAGATGAAAGGGTCTGCGTTCGAGTCTGCGTTCAGACTGTAAGCCACATACACCTTGGACAAGCCGACAATGACCACCATCTGAACTGGACAACCTTCCAGCGAAGACGTGACAGATGTGTTCAGATGTCACACGCTGGTGGACTGCTGTTCGCAGAGCACAAGTTTGTCATCTGGGTTCGTATCTATGGACCCGATGTCAACATCTGACTCCGAAATTACCCTCACAGATTCGCACCTCAGTTGCAAGAGGGAAAACCAGGTTGGAATGGTGGGGAGGAGGTTTCTAGGGCAATAGCTATGGACAGGACTCTAGAACTCTGTGATGTACTGACCTCGGAGGTCTAAGTCTTTTGATTCCCGGTTTTCAACTCCCTAAAAGAAAGTTCTGCCTCCAGTCCATGGTCAACTACCTCCGTCGCCTTTCTGTAGTTTAGAACTAGGAGAAGGAACCGTCACCTCATAATGATCTTGATCTCTGCTGTCAGTCTCCTCGCGCCGGCGCGGCGCCATATTTCTCGGGACGCAAAAAAAAACTCTCGAGTTTCACTCGGTTCACTGGCCTGCGACCTGCTCATTGGCTGCTTCGGTTACTTCGCCAGACTACTAATGGACAAGTCCGCTTCGCCGACCGTTTATCGTAATGGCCCCCTTGCCGGTCTATCGACAAGCCCTGGTCCTTTGCTCTCTTGCAAAGAGTGCGAAGCTAGTTTTTCTCCTTTGTGGCGCTCGGTGGTTTCCACGAGACCAAGGTAAACCGAGTTGTCGGCCCATGTCTTGGCGCTGTGCCAGAGTCTCCCAGTCACGCTTTCCCTCCTACAACAACCCCCACCTGTTGTACGTTCTCTCTATCCGCCTCCCACCCCACCACCACCCTGGCCTGTCGGGCCAAGCCTCGTGTAGAGGTGGCTGTTCTGGGTATTGTCGGCCGAAATTGGCTCTACCGTCATTTGCAAGTCGTAATTCTTCCACTCTTGTTGGATCGAAACCTTTCTCACAGTCTACCATACCACTCTATCTCTTCGTCCCTACTACTCTCAGTACGCACGCACGCACATACGCACGCACAGAAAGAGAGAAGAAACCCAGGAAGACATTTAAGCTCATACGTCATCCATTCCCTTTTTAAATTTAAAACAGAACTTCGCATTCATTCTCCATTTCTCGCTTTCGGCCATGCTTAGGGCCTTAGAGATCTTGTCAAATAAGTGAGAGCTTTTCTAGATATTTCTTGGAGGAAGATGTTATTAAAAATAATAATTCAATTGTCCACACAAGCATCCTTCACCTGCATCTTGACAATCACGTGTCGGAGACGTGCTTAACCCGTGTCACGTGGGATGCGTACACAGCACTGGGTCACGTGTACAATATGGCCATATTGTGAGAAAACTGGAACCATAACAAGAACAAAACACAGTGTGGTCATAATGTAGAGAGAACTACATGTCATTATCCCGACATCTACACTATGATCTCTCTCTGTGAAGTTTTTAATCACTACAAACACCATTTTCAAGAGCCGCGCGTGTTTTTTAAACCTCGCTTGCTCATAATCTCAAGAAAAATTCTGCAAATCGAAAGAAAACAAAAAAAAGGAAAAAAAATCAGGGTAAAAATGTTCGATCTGAATATAATATCCCGTCACGGCATTGCAACAAGAGACAATACTGCCCTCTGGCAGCTTATGGCATTTCGCTCTGCAGCGCCCTCTCTCGGCACCCGGCCAAAGCTTGCCCTTGCCCCCCACCTACCCACTTCCCTCCCCTGCCACCCAACCGTGGGCAAGCACACCAGCCAGCTGTCCATTACATCGTGATTCACGTTGCCCCGTGGAGACTGCAGGCCGAGCTCCTCCGGACCGCGGTGAACCTGGACGCCAGCAACTGCCCCCAGGCGACATCTAGATGTTGCTGAAAATGATTATTTGTAACACATTTATTGTAGCCTGCGCACTTTTATCATCCTGGCGCTGGAATGGAAGGACAAGTGCTGGCAATGTCTGCAGAATTTATTGGCACTAAGAGATCTGCCATGTCTAGCACCGTCTCTGAAAACCAGCTTCATCGGTTTTATTGACAAGCGCGGTTGATCGAGACAGTGTTTATTTGTTTATTTATTTATTCCCATTGTCTTCTGTTACTGGAACCTACATCTGCGTCCAAAGTCACAAACTTTTACCAAAAGAAAAAAATTATCTTGGTCCCAAAGTCAGAGGAAAGCAAACTGCTGAACAGAAACTTAATCATCTGGGGCCGTAGTCATGAGGCGAGAATAAAAGTTTAAGGGCAGCGACTTACCCTCGCATCATAAGTACGGCCCCAGAGGAATAGTCTCTTGTTCTTCCTGTGTGAATAACAATTTTTTAGGAACATAGTGGATAAAGTGTGGAGAATAGTTTAAATGTCGTCTCGTTAAACGCTCGATGGTTCAGGGAGAGATATTGAGAAGGTAGAGGTAACACTTCATCTACCCAATCTCCCACTTCGTCAAGTCATTCCATCAGCCACAGGAAGTGGTCGTATGAGGGGGAGGAGAAACAGGATGCTAGTAATCCGGTCTTTTTAAGGTCCTTCGTGACGAGACACACACAAAAATCTGTTCTGGAAAAGACAATTACTGGAAGCAGAATTATTCCACTGATAACTTGCATCCAGACACTTCGTGGATTCAGAATACAGTTTGCTAGCCTCGTATCTGTTTGGTCTGGCTGACTATAATCACGGCTGCTCCCAGGTCTGTCCCGGCGAGTAAACATGTCTCGATGAGCGTTAAACCGGAACAGGACGAAGAGTGATCTTCTAATGGCCCCTGCCTCCGCAACTTCAAACGAGATTGATCTCCCCGTGCCGGGGGGCTCCACTATGGACTGATCCAGCTTGCCTGCTGTTGTTGTTGTTGTTGTTGTTTGTTGTTGTTGTTGTTGTTGTTGTTGTTGTTGTTGTTGTTGTTGTTGTTGAGCCTTACCTTTCGCCTTGGCCGGGTAAGGTTTGGTGTGTCAAAGATTTGCTTTATTATTATTATTCTCACACAAATCCCAAATTTTAAGTCCAGAAATCTCACCAATCATACGTCAAACTGTTGTACAGAAAAATATTGCAAACAATAATACTTTCACTCCTGAAATTGTCAAACTATATTACTGGCATACAGACAACAGACTGAAGGATTTTTGACACACGAAAAAGCGTCCCCGGAGACACACTTCCATAATTCCTCCTTCGAAAATCAAATATTCACAAGTCCTGCTTCAAACCAATTCTAATCACTCGACCTTTGAAATGCTTATGAAAAACATTCAAGCCGTATTACAGTCTCAGGATTTTTTTCAAAAAGGTCTTCAAATTGAATTTTGTATAAACCAACTCGCGAGCTGCGATCGACAAAAGCCTCCAAGGATCGTTAATTATGACAGTTCGACCCACGAGTGATGAAAATTGTGGCCGAGAGCCGGCCTGCCGAGCTCTTATTAAATTCGTCTTGATTAAAGCTGATTAAGTCCCCGCGTGAAGTAACACATCTAATGAAACATGCTTCTGGACATGGAGCTTTGTTTCCCCGTGAAATCTGGACACATCTTGTCAATAACTGAAGTTGTATCCAAGAATTTCTTGAATATTGCACGATTGATTGAAAACTTCTACTCCAGACTCTTGACAAGGGGAGAGAAATGGCGGTGGTTTCAGGTTTTAACTATACAGTTCAATATTGCTGCCAACCATTTTTTCTGAATATCAAAGTTTGATTGGACTGTATTGTAAGCCACGTAATCAACATGAGAAGACACTGAAAGTTTTGTTCAGAGAATATTATTATCCACCCCAGAACCAGTCCTGTACAACAAGCATCACATACAGCATCATAGTGGGGAATGGTGTGAGGACAGGTGTAGGACCATCTGCAATAAATCACACAGGTGCACGTTTACATTTCAGGTGAGAGACAAACATCAATTCTCATTTCTCTGTGAAGGAAAGCCAGAATCAGAGAGTGTCTGCTTCCATCAACCACCTCAGTAACATCGGTATTTCTACAATGCAGAACTCTCCACAAACAACCTCCGGGTGTCTCATCTATTTCTAACATTTCACATCCGTCACCCTAACCCCTGAAAAAAAACCTTCTGCCATTCCTTGCAACAAAAACCAGCAAATAATAAACACAGATAAACAAGTAACATTCTAGCTTCCATTGCCCTTCGACTCGCTAACTGAAGACAGAGAAACGAAACAGAAAAAAGCTGGAGCCTTGGTAAGATCCGGTCCCGGAGGATCCACGCTGTTAACCTATCTACAAAAAGAGGAGAACTTGGCTGCTTCTGTTTTATTTATATTTATTTTTCGTTACCATCTGAGCTGGGTTTGAAGACTGGCGGCTGTTAATCTTGTGGTGAGCTGCGTTCACACGCTGTCGCTATGGTGATAGCAGAAAGAGAAGATTAAGAGCTGTCTGGAAGGTCTCAGCTTGTGAACAACCAATAAATCCTTGTAGGCATTAGAATTCCTTTCAGCATTGCGTGCTGGCTAAGAGGATAAGCAAGTCAGAGAAAAATGAAACACTTGTAACAGATCTGGGTGTCCCCCGGAAGCAGGAAGACACCCCACACCTACCCTCCCGCTACAACCGCCATCTCTATTGTACCCCACATCAAGATGGCGGAGAAGGGGAAGCAGGAAAGGAAATTCGAGTTGAGAACAGTTTGGAGGATGCCCCGACATGTGTCATCGATCTCTGAGACATGCTTCTGGACCTCACATGACAACAACTTTCAAATAAACTTTCAACGTATTTAGTATTTAGGACGATGATGATGAAGAGGATGAGGATGATGATGATAATCCTGTCTTCGTGTGATTCATGTTTGGTTATTCAATGTTTGTCTTTATTTCCTTCTTTGACACAGGTCGCTTGTTTACTGCAGCTAAAAGCTTTTAACGCAGTTTTAATGCAAATGTTCCATGCGTTGTTGTTGTTGTTGTTTTTGTTGTCAAATCGATGATTTGTTGATTTTATTTTTGAAATCAAATTATGGCCAAGAGGATGTTTTCATTTCGGGAGAAAGCAGGGCTTTTATTTCGTCGAAAAGTTTCCTGAACACGTTACAGCAGCCGAGCGCCGTTACTGGCGCTTTTAAATCATATCTCGTGTCCAAAACGAGGCTTTAGTGGGATGTATCCTGACATTACTGGAAACAGAGACGGTTTACAGCCACAGCAGCGGCGAGACGGAGGAGTGGAGGAGGGAAGTGGGATGCAGGGAGGAGGTGGAGCACGCCGTATTGATGGCACGTTAATCCCACGTATAAAGGACGGAAGGTGCAGAAAGAGAAAGTAATCCTTCCAGCTTATTTCTTCTTCTCACTTTTTGCTCCATGTTCATGGCGCCCACAAGGTTCAGACACGAGAGAATGGCAGAGGGCGCAGCAATCGTGTCACGTGCACATCTCCATCCCTGCGGCCACGGACTTTAAAATGTAGAATATGATAATGTTTGTGTGGGGCTGGTATTAATTAATTAATGCGCATAAGAGAACACATAGACACACAGACACACAGAAAGTCTTCACAGTTCAACTTGGGGAAGTAGCAAAGACTGATATATATGTATACTTCCCGCCATCCGTGCTGCGCCAGGTGTTTTTGATTTACCTGCTACACACACCTGCGGAACTAAGGCAGGACTATAACCTGAAGATGGCTTCATTAAGTTGGTGATAAACTTTCTTCGTCTTCAGCATCCTCACCGCCTCCTCGCCCTGTACACATCAATATTCATGGCCAATTTCAAAGCAAAAAAGCCGACAATTATCTGCCTCCTTAACTGGCTCATCCGGCCAAAAATTCGAGACTCGAGAACACACCGCCATTTTTTTTGCTTGTTTGTTTTTTGAAGCAATCAATAAAAATAAAATCTTCTTTATTGTGTATAATTATTTCCTACAAAACATAGATTCTGCGTGTTGGAGGTGATCATACGTGAAATTTAGTTTTGTTTCTAAACAAAGGCGGGTGCTCCACGTGAGGTCTTTCAGAAGACACACGTGATCTCATGCACTCGGCGCGCCACTGTTCGCCTCGTTTCTCTCCTGGTGGGAGGATACGCGGAGGTTTGGGGAGTAACCAACGGACTGGAAATGCATTGCTGATATTAACTGCTCGACCAAATAAGATTACCAACAATTTTATAAACTGGAGTAAAATATTTGATCCTGTTTTTAAAGGGATGCACAAAAATGTCATCCATAAACATTTGCATGGTTCTAGGAAAATGAAGACTGGAGAATATATTTAACTTTATTTCATACCTTTATGATGTACATTACTTTTAATTTTAACATAGATTTTTATGCGATAAACATTTAATAGATTTGTGTCGAGTCAGGGTAATTGTTTACAGTGACTGTCTATAAAACAGAGCTTGTTAAAGAAGAGTTTAAAGCGGGTAGACCGGAACTGTACTTGGGTGACTGACCTGCTCTACGCATGCGCTAAAAGGTAAAATTGCCAGCTTAATAATTCTTTCACCTCGATCGTTGAATTATTCTGTTCAAAAGCCAATACCAAACAGTAACTCTAACCGAGACTTTAAACCTAACCCAAACCAAAAGCTATTTTAATAATAAATTTCATCAATCACCTTAGAGAGAGACACACACACAAAGCTCTCGAGAGTTAAGTGTGTGGACCAAAGAAAAAAATTATTAAAAAACGAACTTGCATCGTTGGCACCAAAAACTACTCGCATCACTGACTTCACTAAAGCAGCTTCCACAAGAAGCAATCACGTGTTAAGTTCGTTGAAATATTGCCTTTTCACTGCACGCCATTAAATGACGGTGTGCGCATGCGTGCAGGTACGTGCAAACAAAAAACTGGCTCGCAAAGCATCACAAAAAAGTTGTTTGAAGAGCGCAGGGAGATACCTTTTTTTTGAAAAAAATAATCCCCAC
The DNA here is from genome assembly GCF_003073045.1 of Pomacea canaliculata. NCBI lineage: Eukaryota > Metazoa > Mollusca > Gastropoda > Architaenioglossa > Ampullariidae > Pomacea > Pomacea canaliculata. The sequence goes on along the minus strand of NC_037595.1, from coordinate 27,626,093 downwards.
GTAGGACCACTGCGTCATATTTCTGAACATCTCTGTGATTATGACGAATTCAAACCGGGCAACCTGGGAAAAAAACAGCGGACTGGGAGGAAAGCGGAAGTGGGCATGTCCCTGCATATTCCCCTCCCCTCACGTCACTTACTCTTTCATTTCCTTCTGCGAGGAAAGTTTTCCCCTTTCATTTTTTCGCCCATTTTTAAACCGAGCACTCGGCAACCGCTTGGCCAATCTTACGACCTTTGCGGTGGGCGCTGGACACGCCATTGCATGCTGGGAAGGCATTACCCTGCTGACGTCAACACGTCAGCAGGAGAGGAGGCCCTCTAATGAGAGTCTTTATGCGAGGCGCATACGTCACATGGGGCGACGTTACGTCTATAGCTGCGCACGTCACGCAAGTCTGCTTGGACCACCCGCGGGTGGACCACCCCACCCGACCCTTCCCCATCCATTATTTAGACAAAGAGATGTTGTGTTTATTGTTGTCATGTTGGTTTGTTCTTGCCATCTGCTGGGGGTCAAAGGGTAATGAGTTTGCACTTTCAACTTCCCTGTCTGTGTGTGTTCATTATGATTTTATTATTGTCTGGCTTATCTCCCTTTCCCTGTCTTTTCCTTCTTTATTTTTCTTCCTCCCTCGCCTCACTCTCCAATCTGAACGCTGCTGCTACATTCTCTCCATACAGTACGCTCATTTGTCCAACCAGTTATTCACTGCACGTTTGGGAGAAAACAAAACATGTTTATCAAGGACGCCCACCTTTACATCCAGCCCCTCCTTAATAACAGCCTTCCGTTTGCTTAGCTCCCTTAAATCGCGTCTAATAGCCTCCCCTGCCCCTCGCAAAACGCTGCGACTTCCGCGTGCTGTCAGCCCAACTGTCAACAAAACAACAGATTGCAATGGATTGCAGTAAAGGTTATACAGCTTTCTGTGTTTCTACAAACATCATAGATGCCGGTAGTTTGTTTGGGACTGGACGCGAGTTATGTCCCTTGCTGACTGTGTCAACAGATTGTCCGCGGAGAACATTCTAGTGCCGCTGTAGCCAGCGCCGACATTATCGCTTGTTGACAAACCTCTCCGCCAAGGGTCGGATGTGAAACAAAAGACTCCATGGACTATTTCACGATCAGAATCCACACATCTGCATTGGAAGAGAAGACAAACATCTCGCGAGGGCAACGACCATCGAGTGAACATGGACGAGGGTCTGATCGGCGGAAGAATTTTACTAGTACGGACTAGTGAGCTCTCTTCTTCAGACCCTGAGGACAGAAATTCTACAAAACTGGAGCAAGGGTTTCACGATGAATAAAAAAAAAATCTCTGGTACGAAAAAAAAATCCTTTTCCTTTCAAAGAGGTGACAAATGGGAAAGGAAAGACAGGAAGAAACAGATAAGAAAGGGAAGCTGGCCGGTAGAATGTTGGGGCAAGTCAGCTGCAGCGGGCTCGAGAGGTTATTCCACTGATGAGGACAGGCAGATGATTGATGAAGAGCTTGGCAATGCTGCAGTTATTTTTGTGAACTTTCAAGCGTATTGACTTTTGGGAGGACATCATCACCTGAGACTCAGGACCACACCGAGCTCATGTCGAGTCGAGGGCTCGTCACGAAGGTTTTTCTTTTTGCAACCCTGCGTTCCAAACTCGGTTTGGATCAACACGATATTTTTTAAAATTTTTAAAAATCAGAAACGAAGAATTTAAGTGGTGAGAAGCTAATAAACTTGAACAACAACCCCTGTGACGAAGGTGGAGTGGAGGTTTGAGAGTTGAGATGTTGGTCTTGAAGCTGTCTTCATAATGCATGCATCGTGCACGCCTTAGGATTGCAGGATTGCAGTAAAGGATTGCTCCTTGCAGTCAAGACAAAAAACATTTGGTGATCCCTCAAATAATTCTGCATGGAAGACCAACGCAAGCTCCACCAGCAGCCACGACAGCGACAGACGAAGATCCGGACAGTTCCGTAACAACCTTTCAGTCCTTGCCAGCCTGAGGTGAGGTGAGGGCAAAGGGAAAAAGACAGACGGAACATTCCTCCACTTCCATTTCATCTGCTTTGGCGGAGAAATCGATGCGACTGTAAATTAGAACGCCTCCGCTCCCTCCAGTCCTCTTCCGCTGCTGCAGCAAGGGAGGCGCGTTTGGCATCATTTTTATGATGTCATGGTAACGACGAATGGTGACAATGACGAGGGCTTGGAGCGAAAATGTCCGCAGCAGTGAAACACATTCATTCTGAGTCCCAGCGTCACGTGACACCAGCAGGTTGCTGCAGTGGACTGTGGGTAGTGAGAGGAAGTCAGCCCAATATTTGTTTTCGTGACATAATGTGGACACAACCCTCATCATATTAATCTAGATTTTTGTTTGATATTTGATATTTTATTTTTTGTTGTGTGGCTGGTTACCTGCAGGATATTACACGCTTATCACACGCGCGTCAGTCATAACCGACATACAGTTACTTACTCTTGTCCTGTTCACATGATGAATTGAACATCGTCCAGGACAACACTGTTAGACATATAGACTCGGTTTTTTTTTTATTTATTATTATTTTGAGCTTTGCAGTGGGGTTGGACGAATCGCCCCCCATTACCCTCCCGTTCCTCCAGAGGTCGGAGAGGTTCACACCGCAGGACTAACTTCTTGTCGCAGACCTTCTGAACACCTCAAGACCTGCAGCTGGCATATTGCAGCGACTTGATGATAACATCATCGATAGCCCTCCACCAGCCTGGCGCCCACAGCTACCGACCCCGGCAGGTCAACCTCTTGTGACAGCACGAGATGCGAGATCACATCCGGGTATTATCTATACACGGACTACTCTGCTCCAGCGGCTCTCAGAAATACATCTTATCACCTCCCTTTGGAAGAAGGGAGATGTTTTGTTTGTTTTGGTTGTTTTTTGTTTGTTTTTTTTCACTGGTTTGATTGTAGGTGATTCTAACCCAGTAAACGTGACGTCAGTGCCAAGTCAGCAGACGAATAACCGTTATCTTGCAAGCTCGGCCAGCTTTATAAATGGGAGGCTGTCGGTGGCCATGGAGCCCAGCAGACGGAGGCCAAGCCAGAGTCTTACACTTTCTTTGAAACGCCTCGCACAAGGGGGGCGGAACCGGAAGGGAGCAGCTGTCCCGTGATGCGCATGAGCAGTGGAGCTAAAGCTCCTCCAAAGCTGAGCGTAATTTGTGGGAATAAAGACTGAATGGGAAAAGCAACATTTGCAAATTGGCTTGAAGTGTTTCCACTCTCTTTGAGTCGTTTCCCCTGATTTGGAGCGGTTGTTAAAGCTTCTGTGCGGAGAGCAGAAAAATGTCGGAAAGCCATTGCCAAAGCGAGACGAAGGGGTGAGGGAGGAGTTTCCACCATCTACATGCTTAGCGGAGAATTAAAAATTAGTTCCAAGGAGATTACATCGAGGCAGTTGCTTGAAGTCGCTTTGCACGACGGGATGCTAACGTGGGCTGTTTATTCTCCTCCACTGCTTCTGTCGGCTTTGTTATCAGGAAGACGAGAAAGATCGTTTGAATGCTGGAATTTGGCTCTGAACTTTTATGATATCATCCCTACTCCCTCCCATGGAAGGAACTTGGGGATGTTTTGGGGCAGAGTGTTCATTAGTTCATCCATCGCCACACAGGTCATCTATTTAGATTAAATATAAAAATACACAGAGCATACACAGATACATATCATATACATATATTCAGACATGACACAATTCTCTGAATGATTCAGATATATTATTTTAAAACTGCAAGTCAGTATTCTTCTCATCTCATACAACTTGTTAATTACCTCTGCTTCCTTAGTAATTACTTGAGATATTTTTGTGCTTTTGGGTTTTTAAATTCTAGTCACGTGGGAGACCCTACACTTTTCAAATGGACAGTCTGAAATTCTGCCAGGTAATACAATCGTTGATGGCGCTGTTTCCGTGATATGCTTTCGATGCTATACTTTTCTTTATTACATGAATTATTTACAATACAAATGTCAAAACAAATGCATAAATCTAATAACGAATACATCCATGAACGTGCATAAACGGATAGAGGTTCAGACAGAGAGAGGAATGTTCGTCCATTTGCTGTGAGTCCACGAAAACTGCTGGCGGTGCGAATGGAACCGACCACAGTATGATTAACGAAATATGTTTGTGAAGCATTCGTGGCTTTCTGTCAGTCCAGGGTATTCCAGTAACACCAGGCAGGACGGGGGATGGGAGTGGAACTAGGGGAAACAGCCAGAGGGCAAGCGGGAATGAGAGGATTGTGTGTGCGACAGGTTGCGATGACAATTTGCAAGTCAAAGTCGACCCTCGCCCAGCCCTCGCCAGCTCGTCTGCTCATTCCCCGCATTTGTCACGCCCTACTTTCTGTCTATATTGATCTCCTCTTGCAGCCTCACTTTTTATTCATGTCCAGCAGAATTGAGTCTCTAACCTATCCCACAACTCGCTCTTCCTACCTCTTCCTCCGACCCCATCCACAAACACGATGTGTCGGTATTCACCCAAACTCTCGCTGTCAACGGTTAGGTCTGTACTTGACTGTAAACAACAGTCTACAGCCTGACTAAAATTTCCTCAAAATGATATATGATATAAATTCTTTGCCTTTCCTCAAACAAGCTGTTCCGCACCAATTAAAACAACATGTTGCCAGTGACCTGCTATGAACACCATCCCAACAAAAATCATTCTCTAACTAAAGAAGCGACACTTTGCAGGTGACCCCTCTACGACCTTCCTCTAATCAACAAGAGAACCCTGACAAGTAAAGAATTCTTTCAAGTGACCTGCTCATGACCCTCTTCTCTTGTTTTGACAGCCAGCCATAAGGACGCCGTGGTGAACAGACAAGAACCTCCGCTTTTTATTCCCTTAAATGGAAGAAAAGCAGAGTTTGGATTTTTTTTTTTTTTTTGATCCATCACAATTCTCGGAAGAAAAATGGTGGAGGATGAGACATGTGAAAAGATAGGTTTTTTGGAATCGGTAAAAATAAATATCGTTCATTTATTTAAAAAATATTTTGTAGACGATGACCAGCTGTTTGGGTTGGTGTACGGTCAGTTTGTCAGAATGCTAGAGAGACAGGTCCACAGACTTTTTTCTATTTGACTGTGCCGCCATTATGTACCGGAAATATGTCACCTACGACTGGTGAGCAGTCTGGTCTCGAAGGACAACTGAATGAAGAAGCTAGGCCACTGGTGTTGATGAATAGAGAGCAGGAACAATCTACAAGATGTGTTTTCATCCTAATGAACTACCATCACGGTAAGGAAATTATTGACGATACTTGAAAATTCCAATTTTTGTGAAAAGGAACTTAAAACAGAGAGACTCTCTCCACAAGGAGGGAACAGAGGTCATCAGTAACTGGAGTAAATGTTTGGCCGAGCCCAGTCCATGCAATAAGGACAGAAGTCAGACAGTAGATGTCCTCCATCTTCTCTCTTTCCATAAACATGTAAACAGAGGGAAAGGTGGAATAAAATAAACAGAGAGAGACATAATTGTAAACATTCACTCAAACACAGAGAAAGAACTTCACTGAAGTGTACTCTGGCTATGTTACCAAGGGAAAGGGGAGACAAACATAATGATGACGACCGAGGCTTGATGTACACAAATTGGATAAAACATTCAGCGGTTAAGGGTCGGGGGTAGCGGGGGGTTGATGTAAGCAGCCAATCAAACACGGCTAATCATAGCGAGGCAGACAGGTAGAAGCGAGCAGCCAATTAAAGGGCAGCAAAACGTGGCAAGGGAGGCAAGCGAGGGTTAGCTGAGTGCACTTAGTCACTCGTCTGTCCATTAACCGCAGGGCAGTCGAGGGCTGTTAATTCGCTATAACAGTAATTACGATGCAACATGAAGGTAAGACGGCAAAAAGGAAGAGGAAGGGATGCGAGTGAAGGAAGGGGGGACGGGAGACAAGGTGGAAGGGATGGAGGGATGGCGGAAAAAATTGAAAGGAGAAAAGAAAGTAGAAGATATTCGTCTGAATCATCTCATGCACGAGGAATCCCCATTGGTTCATGTCATCGTGAGCTGATTGGCAATTGCCTAGGACCTTTATGGCTTCGGTGAACGGATCTACTGTTACTGATAGCATTAACGACAACCGCCACTCTTCTCCAGAGATTTCTTCCTTTCCTTTTTTCGTTCTTTCTTTCCTTCCTTTTTTTTATATTTTTTTTAAATTTTTGTTTTTGTTTGCTTGTCCTTTCTTTTGTTAATGTTTTTTTTTATTTTTTATCTTTTTTGCGATTTTTGTTCGTTCTTTTGTTTGTTTTTTTTCTTTTTTTTTTCTTTTGTTTGTTTGTTTCTACTTTCGTTTCTTTACTTGCATTTTCTTGACCTTTTTTGGGGCACGTAAAAAGGCAAAATATTCGGCGCTTACAAATATCTTGCCCTTGCAAGAACCGATGGCGGCTGTGTACAGACAAGTACACTCCAGTGACACACTGTTGAAGGACGTTAGCAAGGAGGACAACTCCAACGATAGCTTGTAATGGCAACAGGGTGTTGCAAAGCTCAACAGGCAACACCCCGAAGGCTCTACCATCGAGTCAGAGAGAAATGCTCTTTAATTGCGTTGCTAATGGCAACGCAGGCAGCTCACAGAGCGTTGCACCCAGCATGGAAGGGCGACATGCATCAGGTCTAATGAGACCCTTGCCCCTGGCTTCTGGCAAGAGCTGGGAGGTCAGGCAGCGCGGTGACCCTGCCATGGAAATCAGCATGACTGGCTCGACCTCCAGCCTCTGGACCTCCTGCAGGGAGTGGCTCCCTCTGCAAAGAAAATCGCGTTTGAGCGAAGAGCTGACGACAAGGGACTCGGACGGACAGGACACACGACCGCCAAGTCCCTCGCAATTATTTTTATGAGACCGGAAATTGCTTTTCGCGCTGCGTGGCGACTTCCTCTCCCTGTCTCTTCCTCCCTTCCTCGCTCCATCTCTCTCTCTCTGATTAACGAAGCACAGGTGAAGAAAAGAACGGGGCTATGAGACCTTCACCTCTGACCTTCTAATCAATATGGAGGATTGGGCGAGGGACGGTAGTCGTTCTGGTGGGTCGGCCATGACAGGGTACAGGCGATTATGACTTTGAATACCGTCATAAATTTTTATTGTTATTATCATTATTGCAAGCGGTTCCCGATGCCCAGGCTTTTATCAAATACTATATAATTGAAGGTAATATAATGTTCATCAGTAACCAATGAAAATACTGTATTATAGATATTCAAGCATCCATTTTATTTGCTGTCACGTGACAGCTTGGTAATGTGCTCGTGACAACTCTGAAGGCTTTTTTTCGGAACCTGAAAATGCAACATGCAGACGACACCATTCATCAGTGTGTCACATTTTTTTTTTTTTTTTTTTTTTTGGTGGTTAATCTCGACAGGTGAGTCATGGAAACATTAAGCAGCGGGTTTCTAGGCAGTGCAGGTGAACTGGTCAATGGACGGAAGCAAGTTCCATCAAAAAGCGTGTTGTAGTCCGACGGTCTCCACAAGGTCCGGGGAAAGCAGGAGGGGAAAACTGTTGGATGTAAAATATCTGTGAAGGAACTGTGTATGGCTGGTCACCACACGAGCAAAGTTCATGTCAGTTTGCAAGACTAAAACCAAAAATCTTGAAATTCGTGACTAGTCTGAGATCGCCAAGACAGCCACACGCACACAAAGAGAGAAAGAGATACAGGCATTAAGATAAACGGAGAAATAAAGAGAGAGTGATAGAATATAAAAAAAACAAAAGAAATGGTGGCAAGAAAAAAGAAAGAAAAAAAGAAGGAAGGAGAGAAAACAAACATAAAAGCCGTCATTGGCCCGCGTGTAATTAAGGTTGACTCGGAAGCAACAAGCACATGACGGGAGAGGAAATATATGTGCTCGGCTGGGAGATAACACCACCATCGACAGCCACCACGACGGACGAGCGGGGGACGAGGGTAGAAGAGGAGGGGGAAGACAATGCCAGAACGAGGCTCTGTAATTACTGGGCGCCTATGGATCATGCGTGCAAGTAAATATTTGCGAGAAATCAAACTCGCGGCCTGTTTGACTGCCTGCCTGCCTGGAGTCAAAGAACGCAGGCGGAGGGTTCTGAGGCAAAGACTCATGGGAAAATACGTAGGGAGGTCGGGGTGGAGTCAGGGTATGAATAAGGAATCGATGAAGGATTGAAGGAGCGAGGAAGCACGTGTGTGCGAGAGCGTGGACGCACAACCACTTGGCGGCTCGCTGGTGGCCATCATGGGATGCTCGCGAGGAAGGGAGGATAACCAGATTATTCGGCCATCTTTGCACTGGAGATCTTGGACAAGTCACGGGAGAGACTGTTGGTGAGAGAGAAAGAGAGAAACTGGCAGACGTGGAGAAATAAGCAAACACGCATAAGACACACAGAGTGAGAAGAAAAGACAGACTAAATCGAATAAAAGGACCTTCTGATGGCAACCATTGTAGTCTGCACGAGCAGTTCTTTTAAATGTTGATACGCACGGCTTTTTAATAACAGTTTCGCCCAAAATGATGGAACCTCGTGTGAATGGAATGCTTGTAGATAAAAAGTAGATAAAATGTAGATAAAATGTGATAGTATGTCATTTTAAAATGTCCATCAAGTACAGTTGTTTGCCTTGAACAAGGGTTCGCTCACAAAAGCTGTTAGGATGGCAAATCATTTTCTGTCCAGGGTAAATGGAAAAAGATAAGAAGAAAGGCAGAAGATCAGGTTCCAGAGAAGACAAGTGAAAAGAAAGGTGAGATAACGCAACATGACAGGTGAGAAGATCATGTGAGAGGATAGGTGAAAGGTCATGCGAAAAACGATAGGTGAACGCGTATGCATGGTAAGATGCTCGGTGACGAGACTACAAAAATTCTCGTTTATCTCATCTAGTGTATAATTTGCTTACCAATCTTGACAATACACATGAGCTTGACAACACACGCAACTCGTAGTATACTGGAATTTATCAACAAACATTTGTTTCCAATGAATACCATGTAAACAATGACTTTTATATTTTTTGCTTCCTGATTTTTGTTGATGGGATGGGAAATATTTCGTTTAAATAAAACAAAAATAACCCCAAAAGACTACATACACACATATATACACGCGTGAACAAACACAGACATATCCAAACTTACAGACATACAAACATACATATTATTCTTCCTACCGTTATCTTGCTCTTGCTTCCAACAGTTTGCGGGACGGGAAGGGAGGATGCAGACAGGGTGGTGGGCTTGGCGCTGCCAACCACTGGAATCCGGGTACCTGCTGGCCTTGCCTGGGCCACAGAGCCTGTGGCCATAGTACTCCTCTGGAAGCGGGGTTCACTCACAAACTCATTCTCCTCTACCCTTTGGTCACGTGTCACATCGCTGTTTGCCTTCTCTCCCTCGCATGCCTCAGTTCCTGTCAATCGGTCTTTTAACCGTGTCACGTGTCACTTATTAAACATTTCCAATAACAACCAGAAATACTCTGTACTTATCATACAAAATGTTTTTGCAAGTCTAAACGCAGGCTCCAAATATTTTCGGTCACTCTCTTCAACAAGTTCAGACCTCCTGGACTAGGATCTGTGTCCAGCATTCTGACCTGAAGACCTCGGAGAGACAGAAAGGAGGTTTACACTCGAGCCTAAACTCGTTTACTCTGTGTCCCAGTGCAGGGCGAAAAATGTCAGGAGTGAAAACAGGTTTATGATTGATCGGTGGAGCTAGGTTATTCCACATCTCAGCAGACAGCTGTGCACTTTTGTCACAAGATGGCGGAGAAAAAAACCTCAAGGACGTACTTCCCGAAAGATCACGAGCCAACCACACTCACTTCTAAACCATTCATAGGTCGAAGCTCTTTCTCAGTCTCGGTTTGCCAGAGTCAATGGCAAAACTGCCGAGGTTGCAACCGGAAAAAAAAAATTCTTCAGAATACCCGGATAATGGTTACGTCATTCTCGGATTTCGTTCCGACATTTCAGGTCTCGTGCAGCATCTCCGAGGCAGCGAGAGGAGAAAATGTCACACATAGACATGAATCGCAGGATCAATGGAAACCGTAAATGCTTAAATAAATTCTCTAACTGTGAGTGAACGGCTGCCAAACACTACAGAGAAATGTTGGAAATGCTTCTTGGCGATCCTGCCACACGCCGATGAAAAACAAGTTGATTCCCGGGAAACTGAAAACAAACAGACAGAGAGACAGACCGTCTAAAGAGAAATGATGTTCCATTCCATATTCCTCAGTATTTACTTCTTCACACAGTCCACGGTCATTTGGCTTTTTTAGGACATTGTTGCTGGTACTTCTACTTTATTAAAAAATATTATTTGATTGTCTGCGTGTTCAGAACAACCAATAGCAACTCTCGATGGCTAAACTAAAATTTCTTTGACCATCGATTATACAGTTTGATGTCAGACGGTCTCTTTTTTCTTATTGGTCTTCTCTGATGGGTTTGGTACAAACAAACAATCCAGTTGACTTCAGGAAGATCCATCCTACATTCTATTTCCTCCGGCGCATTTAAACAAATATTGGACTGGAATGAGGATTTTGAAGAACACACGTCTCCGTGTCCCCCGTGCACAAGATTATGTATGGTTCCGATTTCATTCAGATTCCTTTGAACCACTTTATGTGAGAGGAGAAATTTTGATCAACTATTTCCTGTTGGAATACACGAACCTGCACTGTAGGGAAGGAGAGATATGCAGGGATGGAGGCATAAAGAAAGACCATCAAGCAGTTTAGTGCTGGTCTCAGCCAGTAATTGGCTTTGAAGACTACGTTCCAGTTCTTTTTTTCTCGCCTCCACAAAATAATGAAGGCTCCCAGAAGTGCTGTAACCGTGCTGCCTGACATGAGTGGTGTCTAAATATATCCTTCCTCAAAATACGACACTTGCTGCACCATGGAGACGACTTTCCAGAATGTTCTGCTGCGCCTTCTCTGTCGCTGGTGAACACCAACTGTAATTTTTGTTCCATGATTGTCATGCGGACCCAAGGTTGCATCTGGTCTCTTGGGAAGACAGAAAAATTGAGGGCAGAGGAGGAATTAGTTATGTAAGACAGATTATACAGCGAACTACCTCGCAGTCCTTGTCACATAATCAATACACTTGCAAGAACAACTGTCATACCTCTCCTGGGACTCCTTCACACTCCTGTGAGATAGCGACTGGGATTCGTTTTCTTTTTCACTTAGTCCGCCGCAATCAATAACTGACCGGCAAGGAAATTGAGATTGTTTCAAACTGTGGACCTTAGAGTTCGATTCCCTTCACGCCGATAAAAGTAAATTTTTCCTCCTATATTGAGTGGGACACGGGGGAAACATCCCGACTCCATCACACCACTGTACTTGGGAGCCTGGATGAGATCCCGAAAGGAATGACCCCGAGCCGCCTGTCAGGGATGTGGAACCATCTGCGAGGTGCGTGGGCTGTCATGGCCGTTAGTGTCCGTTAGTGATTACAGGTATCTCAGCCACCACCACCCCAGGTACTCCCTCGTTTGCCTCAGTTGGAAGTCATGCAGCACCTGATCATCAGTAGGGAGGATGCTTCATCCCCGTTGGTGGAAGAGGTGGGGTTGCTTTGTCTTATTTTGTTTCGCTTTGTTTGTGGATGGCGGGTAGTGAAGATAGGAAACTTGGATCGCCTCCATATTTCTTTATTAGCATGTCGATTCACTCAAGCTTGTCTCATGAAGACAAATGTTTGTATACAAGAGGGGATTTTTTTGTTTACTTCTTTCTTCCGCACGAAGTAGCGAGGTTTTCCTCCACCTCTCTCCAAGTGGTACGTTCGGCTGTAGGTTCAAACCTCATCGTATATCTGTTGATATTTCTATCAACCCCCTCTATCACCCTCGACAACGTAACAGGTAAACGTGCGACGATGCGTAGAATGAACTAGGTCCAAGCACGCATACGCAAGCGCCCACTCCCATGCACTCACGCACGCATAACGGATAAATCACGTGATCTTGCGTCTTCCAAGAAAGGCAACATCAAAGCAGCTTCTTCGCTACCGCATGTGACGTTTCTATTCACTCCGTGACGTTTGTTCTCGACGCCGAGAGATTTCTGGCCTCTTCTTGCACCTCGTTATCTCGGTCACGTGCTTTCTGCTCAACCTGGGACATTTCCATCCTCTCTGTGGCGCTTGATATCAAAGCGGTGACATTTTTAGCCTCTTCTTGCTCTTCGGCATCGCGATGACGTTTTTAACCGCAGCGGTGACGTTTCCACATTTGTAACGATCAAACGGTGCGGCAAACACCGCCCGCGACACTCCTCGCGCTCAAACCTCCCGTCGCAATCAGCACCAGCGAAAGACCTTTCGAAAGGTCAAAGGGCGCGCCTCCAGACTATTTCCAATCACTTCAATCATCACAGCCCCAACGCCAAGAGTGCGAAGGGGAGACAACTCGGCCACAGCGTCTGAGGGCGTCCAACAACATCCCCGTCTGTTTGCCGACGACTCCTGAAAAATTGGCGAGGAGAATGGTTTGTCTTAGATTTCTGCCTTCCTCCATCTCATCCTCCTTTCTCCACCAGACCGGTCTGTCTGCGAGACCGATTCTTAACGGTTAAAATCATCCGGTGACCGGTCGAGGTCCTGGGGAGACGTGTAGATGTGTCCCATTGAATCCTCTGTAACACAATCGGGAGAGTTTTCTTGACACGTGGAGTTATGCGCCCTCGTCAAAGACGAGAGGAGGAGGTGGTTGCCAAGTGAGGACCATGAGAAGCTCACTCACGAGAGTAGTAATGGCAGGGTGGTATCAAAATGGTCAATTTTAACATCTGTTATTCCAATAAATTATCTGCCACGTCAGCAGCAGCATGAACACCGTAAGGTCCAGCTTCAAAATGGCGGAGGTCAATGCTTGAGACATGCAGGGTCAAGTAGCAGAAAGTTCAACAAACCCTGACACTGTAAAGAAGAGGAAAGATAGATGTCCAACGTTGAGAAGTTGACGTCCAAGAACACAGCTGTACAGACACACACACGCACATGCGCACGACAGTGACTGTGAGTTGTCGGTAAGATAATCCTGGATGATCACGCGCAGATTATCGTCCTTTCTGTCGCCGTTGTGTCAGGGTTATCCCTCTGGCCCGCACGTGCAATCGATGAAATCCACGATGTTGTTGAATCGAATTCTCAAACCACCAACGCACTCTTACATCAACAACGCGATAGTCGCAACCAACATCTGACGTCGCGTTGTCGCGTCACATCCAAGTCACGTCTGACGTTCGCGCGCGCGCGTCACAACTATCGCTGAGTTGGCGCGTCACGTCCGCTGCTGGCGTCATCCCACTCGAGCACAGCGCTGCCACCGTCCATCCTACAGCTAGAACCTCTACTGCTACACTACTACACCAATGCCAGCATCAACAGCTGCTGCTGCCGCCGTGGCCGTAGCCCCTCCACCAGCGCACGGCACCACGACCAGCGCGCGGACCTCAACCCGCGACGAAAGCAGACGAAGCGACGGAGGCGGCGAGTGGAAGCCACGGCATCAATCGACGGCTGCGGAGGAGACTTGCACGACAAGCAGTTTCCACAGCCACCGGCACACAAGCACCAACGCCAGCAATTCTTCCTCCCGAGTCTTCTTACCAGTTCCATCTTCACAATATTCAACGAATAAAGCCGTCGGCGATTATAGTCTCTCACTCTTTCTCCAGCCTCCCTACCTCCCTCTGCTCCTCTTTCAAACCATCAACAAAAATTATAATGTTATTCAGTAATAGAATTGCTCATTCAAGCATCGATGTGGTTCAATAAATTAATTTATTCTTTCAGAATTTAAGTTACACCTACTTTGTGCGACGAATTTTTTTATAAGGTAAGTAATATTTTTTTAATGATGACCACACACACCAACATCAGATAGACGGAGACAGAGAAGGCCTTTCGTTTGCCACCCCTCCAACTACCCACCCAAAGACATTTGCTTCATGGAAACTCATCAGTTATCCTACCTCCCCCTCTATACCTCCACCTTTCCTGTTTCCCCCGCATCTTGCCTTTCCCCTCCAATCGATCGGCTCTCCGTTTACAAGCAGCCTCGGAGGTTTGAGATTCCTCTCCATCCTCCCACTCCTCTTCCCTGATTTCCAGACCGCACGTCACTCGTCACACCTCCCCCCTACCACTTGCCAACCACACCCACCTTTTCGAGCTCACCTCAGAAAATAGGTTGTAGGTAATCGTCTTACTGCGGGGCTTTGATGTGAGGATGGTTTAGCGAGGGTTTGCCGAGTTTCTGGCAGGACTGGTTGATGTTGCTGAGCTCGTGTTATCGCTTGTGTACCATCCGACTGTCCGCCAGACAATGACAGTGACACTGGGTGACGTGGCATCCGAGATATGACAGTTATTGTCGTGGGTACTCATGTGTTTGTGTGTTTGTGTGTGTGCATGCGCTAATTTGCCTGTATGTGTGATTGTATAAACATTTTCTCTCTGTATGTGTGTGAATATGAGCGTGGGTGTCCATCTGCGGATTATGTGTGCGTGTCGGTGTGTGTTGTTGTGTGTTGATGCTGGATGTCTGCCTGTGTGTGTGTGTGTGAGACAGAGAGAGAGAGATGGAGAGTGAATGTGTGTCAGTGTGTGCACCTATATGTTTGCGTGTATGTACGAGCGATCAAACACGTTTGCATATACGTGTGTATGAGTGCACGCGCACCCACACTTCATCAATAACACGTGACCCTCTGCGTGACCCAGTTCCTCTTCCCTTTGTAAAGACTGTGTTTACGATTTTGCCCCTCCGACAGAAAAATCTTTCTTTTGCAGTCGGTTGGTAATAATTTCCAATAACGCCGCTACTTAACGGTGTATATATAGATATAAATAAAACAGTGACGAGACCTGGTGTGACCTGGGTGCTGTACGTCACGTCACTGCTAAGCTCTAACGTTCCTCCGTCACGCAACGCATCGATTACGTGAGTCACAATTACTGTCGGGTCACAGATGACGTACAGGGTACATTGCAAGTGCAGTGTGTGAGACAAGTGCGAGTGTCGTGGGCTCCCACCCCCAAGTCAATGCGCATGCGCAGTCGTTGGTCTGTTTCCTGCCGATTTCCAGTCTTTCATTGCGACTTCCGCCAGAGGTTTTCTGGCCTGGAGCACCGCCCTGCACCTCCGACATCTTGTTGTTGTTTACGAGTGAGGGACGGTGCAGAGAAATGTTTCCCAGTGGCGAGCGTGTTGTGTGAGACAACTCTACACCCTGATGGCTGAGGTTCGCTTCCCTGGCTGATCATGAGAGAAGCAATATATATTTTCAGTTTTGTTTGCCGGAAAGCCGTCATACACACAAACAGACACACACGAAAACAAAATAGAAAAATAAAGTAGAGAGAAGGAGAAGCATGCAAGTAGAGATTGAGAGGTAGAGATTTTGAAGGACAAGATGGAAGGTAGCTTAGTCACGTGACAATATCGTCATCGATCATCGTCTCTGTCGAAGTGTTTACAGTCATTAACATTGCATGAAACTGTAAGGAGGTGCACGCGCGTGCGTGTGTGTTGAGCAGAACTGTCTTGTTAATCACATTATCTTTTGTCAATAAATAAATTTCAAGACTTTTTTTAATCGCCTGCGAGCTGACAAAAAAAAAAATCGAGAGACGCATGGGAACTGGACCACAACGGAAGTGCGATTCAGTAAAATAGAGTGCGCGATGCCGGGTGGGGTCAGTCTGGGTGGCAGGTGGAGAAATCGATAATCTCCATGATGCCGAGCTGACTGCTGCAGCCTGATGTGTGTCGGGGTGGCAGGGCGGGTGGGTTAGTATAATCTGTTGACACGGCCGACCCGACACCGTGCGGTGCCAGACGCAGACGAGTTCGCGGCAACTGGTCAGCGCGACTAACCCACTGCGCGCCCGCGGCCCCCTGCCCCAGCCAGTCACGTGATCGTGCCGTGCGCTGGGTCAGACAGGCCTGAGGTCAGTGACGTGTTGGGGCATCGGGGTCAGAAGTGCAGACAATGCACCGAGCGGATTTTAGACTTGACTGGAGCTGCTGCATGTAAGCTGGGCCAGGGGAGGGTGGCGGAGAAAAGAGGATCGGGTATGGAAGTAAGATTAACATTAAGTACACGTGATATGTGCGTGTGTGAGTGCGTGCGTGAGTGTGTGCGTGCCCTAGGGAAGCTGTTTTGTTGTATCTGTTGATGTTCCATCTTTGACAAGGCCTTGCAGTGACGTGTGCACGCAAATCAGACATCAACCCCATCACCACTAAATCCAAAATCTTTCTTTCTCGGATGGGTTGGATGTTGAGCGAACGTTGGATGTGGAGTGTGGAAGGTAGGAAAAAAAATAACTGCTTTTCCACTTCTCCACAAAAAAATTTAGTCAGTCCATCCACAACTTCAGCCAGAAACAAACTGACCAACCACAAGCCAGGCAAATTTTTCAGCCACGTGGACATTTTCAGCTCCGAAGGAAACAGTTTCAGATGAAAGCCAGAGAGAACCTCAGCATGGAGCTGCAGACTGCACGCCACCATCTCAAACAACCAAACATCGCCATTTACGTCGTGGACGACAAACACCGACAACTGCCGACACAGTCCAAACATTGGTTTAGAGTTATTTCCCTTCCAGCGATACCTCAGAAACTAGGGAGTCCATGGCCCTGCAAAGGTTGTTTTTGTCCGACAAATATTGTCAAATGTTGGACCAAGTTTGGCAAAGTTGTGTGTGAAGGTTGAAGTCAGCCAAAGGTCCTGTGGCGAATATTCGGGACATTGGAACTGTGGTCAACACGCTAAGACCAAAGTACTTTGCCAATACATCTGATGGTTGAAGACTTTGCCCACAGGTCTTCAAAAGCATCAAAACCCAGCTTCCTTGGCAACAGTGCGATGATTAAAATCCGTTTTGCTGTAAGGGTCTGCAGCCATGTTGCCATGATCACCTCCAGGGTATTATAACGGGTGCTCGGTGTTTACACGCAGACATCGGAAGTCGACACAGTCACCCTGTTTCTATGACTACACTCCAAACCTCCAGGAGACTGTGAAGGACTTATGTACTCCTGGTTCACAGTTACGTCACAGAACGGCAGGATGAAGGATGAAGTAACTCCTGTAACCCACGAGTAACTAAATATTCCGCATAAAATAGTGGGTGTCGCCATTTCGGACACACTGAGGGACCTCGAGAGTAGGTAGGAGGTTCTCTGTGATGGTGTGTGGGAAGAGGGAGAAGTCAGGAATGGAGGTGGGAGTCTTTAAATGTGAGTAGGATAAGTAAACACCAAAATAAAAATACGCACGCGCACACACAGCCAAGCTGACAGATCACGTGGTATCAGAGTTAACGGACCCAATCGATAGGCCGGACACTGTTTTGTGTTTGTCTCCCCTGAGCCCCGGGCACCGGCGTCACCATTGTGCATGCGTCGAGCAAAACACGGTGTACATGCTGACCTCAGCTGCGAGGTCATCCTTCGCTGACGTCACGCTTGTCTCACGGCGAACACCGTGCGTCTGAGAAAAAATGGCGTCTTGTAGTCGGGGCGGGGACCAATAAATCTCAGCCAAACAAAGTGAATTTAAAGTGTAAAAAAATAAAAAAAGAGAATTAAATAATGTAGCTTTGTTGAGCTTTAAGGGCGCTGGTGTCGTGCAGTGATGAGGAGAAGGATTTTTGTAGGAAAGTTCGATCGACTTGTGTTGGATACGATTGTCCCTTTTGTAGACTTGTTTCAGCTTTTCTCCTCTCTTTTTTTAATTTTCTTTCGTTTGCAGGTTTGTTGTTTTTATTTTTGTTTTAACTCTTTAAATATTCATGAGTTAGCGATGTTGTTTGGTCTAGTGTTTGCGCTAAAGTCTGGGTTGAGATTAGGTTCACACACACACTCACAGAACTGCAAGCAACTGTGTTGTCCTCCTGAATTGGAAGAATCGTTGTCAAGACCTTACATGGACAACAACCAACGATGACTTTTACAAGTTAAGTTAAAAACGTAGACTTAACGCTAAGTCCGACTTAACGCTTGACATGCGCACAGCCCTGGCTCAGTCAACGGCTTCTGGCGGTGACAATCTGTCTCATCTATTCTTACTGCGAACAATAATTTCACGTGAGGGCAAGTCTGTAACAACACGGGGCGAGTCCCATTTCCATCATTTTCCTCACAGCGTCAGAAGAATTCCCAGGCCTCATGTTGTCAGGCTGGAATCGCAGGCCCCCGCTACCATGGCAACAAAAGACCTCTTAGGTCAGAGACGCCTACCATGGCAACAACAACAAAAAAATGTCTTAGCTCAGAGACGCCATAGTTTATATTTATATAGATAGATAGAGAGAGAGAGAGGAATTTCTACGACTTCTGCGCCAAACAGCAGACGAAATAAATTCAGAATCATTCTTCTTTCTTGATGCCACAGTCTGGAATTCTCAAAGCTGTCAAGTCTGGTTTCAGCATCCACCCTTTAAATAGTTTTCAAAACCCATTGATTCTCCGTCTTCCTCCAAGAACTTCGTTTGTGTCTGTCACAATATCATCTGTTTGTTGATGTTTGTGTTTCTTTGTTGTGTGGTTAATTGTTGTGTTGGTAATCTTTCCTTCACTTCGCGTTGAGCTCCCCTCACCCCGAGAGACTGGACTTTACAGGTTCAGTTGTGATAATTATCTTCCCTGCTGCTGGAAGAGAGAGACCTGGCTCTATAGATCGTTTCCAGAAGCTCGGTGAGTGCAGTGATGCCAGAGAACATTTTGCCTCCCGAAGCGTCCAATGATGATGATGGCGGCTTAACACGTGTGCTGACCATTAGAGGTTTATCGCGCGCAGTAAAACCTCCCAACTACCTCCCTCTCCACAACCGCCAGTCTTGACACGCACCGGCAATGGTCCACCAGATGTACAATTAATTATTTTTATCTCCTCTTTGTCCTACCTTCAGACCATGTTCTGTTTTTTCGCCTGTCCTCAAGATGTAAATTGCGGAGACCAAAATGTTTTGTTCACTATTAAATGCACCCATAAAAATATTCACTTTTCACAAATTGTCAGATATCTGTAACATAATTATGTGCCTGGAGCCACAAATGTTATTGTCAGCGATGAAATCCTGAAGCAGTAAGAGTCTTTGTCTGTCTGTTCTTACGATCATCCGAGGCTTGAGCTTTTAGATGAATTGTCTTCGTAAGAATAAATAAATATTTATTTTTATTAAATAAACAAATATCATAAGGAAGGCAAATGCATGTTTCGTGGTTCTCCTTGGTTTTCGGTTTATTGACATAAGCTTTGGAATTCTCTCTCTTGCCATGTTAGACATTCTTCCTTAATGTCAGTAAGTACCCCAGGTCGATTTTGGAATTAATAATAAGTAAAAAAGAAAAGTACACGGGCAAATAGATTTTTTTTTCATCCCGACTTCAGTTCTACAAAACATTTTTATAGCTTTAATAGGTAGCAAGTTTTGATTTTTTTGACAATTTCTATTTCTCGTAATTTTGCGATTGAAACTGACAATAAATAAAAAGCTGATTTTGAAAGGTCAGTTCACAATAAATTACTTAAATACTTTAAAATCGTGATCAGGCAGCAGCACTACCTAACACAATGAACTGCTCTATTTTTTTCAAGACACCCGAGTACTGAAAAAATATCAGTAATTGGGATTTCAAATAAACAAAACTAATCTGATACTACAGAGCTGTCAACTGATTCTCCAACAGCTTCATCTGCACAAGTTTCTTCAATTGCCTTAGATACATACGTACATACATACGTACGTACACACACATATACACGTATACACAGGCCCGTTCTTACCCCCCGCGGGGCCCGAGGCATAGGGTATGTGCGGGGCCCTTGACACCACGATCGCCACGGTTGTTATTTAATGAAATGTGCGGGGCCCTAGGCAGATGCCTCGTCTGCCTGCCCCTAAGCACGGCCCTGCGTATACACACTCGAACACACACACACACAGACGCAGGCACGAACAGGATCTGCTTTTGACAGCTTTCTCTTTCTCTCTCTCCATTCCTTGTCAGTTCAGACACCGACCCCTATCTATAAACATAATCTTTTTTTTTTTAATTTTAATGCTTTTGTTTTGTAGCGATCCAGTGTTTTGTAATGTTTTAGATCGAGGGCTAGATGTCTTTTGTTTATTCTGTTAAAAATCTGTCATATGTTATTTCTCTCTTTCTCCCCCCAGTTCTTGTCACCCTCCTGCCTGATTGGAGTGCATAACGATTATTATTGATTGTGGAACACGACCTGGCTATCTCCCGAAACACAGCCTGCCACTCATGTCCCCCTCCCTTCTTAACACTTTTTGTTGTTTTGCTCATAAGCGATGTGGTATTGTCAGGGAGACCGGTCCCTGGCTGGCTGGCTGGCTGGCTGGCTGTATTGCTGGACGGACAGATGGACAGACGGACAGACGGATACTCAGGGTGGACGAGGGCAGCTGACTGCAAGCTGGACACAATCAACCTCACAGACGTCGTGCAGCGTGCTGCGGAGGGTGATGGGTCCCGTAGTATGACGTACATCTTCCCCTCTCCTCCCCTGCACGTGCTCCCCTGATGGCGTCTCGTGCCAGCCTTGACCTTGCTGTCTACAGTTGCCGGAGCAGAACTAAACAAACACGTCAAGCGAGCGATCCGCGACCACCTAGCCTGTCCCGGAGGAGGATCGGAGATTTTTTAAAAGGACACCTGGGCAGGTGATTAATTTAGCTCGCAGGTGGCAATCGTGCTGCGGAATGGCTCCGACATTGTGACTGGGACATCCAGTTTTAGTGTTTGTTTGTTTGTTTGTTGTTATATAATTTTGTTGTTATTGATGAGAAAACATGGTTAGTAGAGCACAAATGTGTGTTAAGACCTTTTTTTTTAAAATTGCGAGTGAAAGAGTAAACTGAAGTTTAATTTGATTAAAGCCATTCTTGACCTAACAAAATATGGACGAAAGTTCGACTAAGTTTGGCGAAGTGTTTATACAGCCGACAAATGTTTGTGCATGTCTGTCCGGTTAAGAACGTGTGAAGCGTCGAGCACCTGGGTCGAGTCTACGAAGCACGCCACCTAGCGGGCAGGTGTCCCAGGGGAGACAACAGCGAGAACCTTTAGCCAAGCGCCGTGGCAAGCAGTGCCAAGCCTCTCTGAAGAAATATACTAACACTCGCCGAGTGCCTCGTGCCAAAAATAAAAACATAAACTTTCCCCAAAATTACGGGGTCTGACAGTTCGCCATCCCTGGCACACAAGAAGGAAGTGACGTCAGGAAAGCGACCTGCGCGCGCCAACAAAGCGCCGCTCGGCGGAAGATTACGAGAAGCTGTGACCAAAGCGAGGCCTCGCCAGCGTCAATGGGTTTATTTGCGCCTGGCATTCCACGCACGTACATCCAGCGCCATGTGTACACTTGGGCTGCCCAACACCAGGCTCCCCCACATCCCCGCCCACGTGTTGTGACGTAAAAATACGTTGGCAGGCGTTGTGTTCTGCATACCGAACATGCCAGTACAACTTTGGTGCAGCCAACATCCAAGAAAGGCTTCGAAAGACACATGGCGTCGAGGCGGTTAGAATTTTAGAGAAACGTCTGCTTGCAGACAATTGTAGAGGCTTGAAGGCCGGGTATTTCGGTCCTGGACACTTCACACCATCTCGCAATCCACCCTTCGCTGATATACCTCCTTCCTTCTCAATATTCCCCCCTCCTTTATCTATGAGGGAGATGGGGTGACAGGGAAAGAGAGGGGTGAGGAGGAATGAAAAAGAGGGAAAGGCGGAGATGCAGAAGAGAGAAAGAAAAAGAGAGACGGAAAGGGAGGGAGAATGTTTACTGAGAGAAAAAAGTGGCAGAGAAAAAATAAAAAAAACGAGAAAGATAATGTGGGTAATAAAAGAATAAAGAGATGGAAGAAAAGAAATAGAAAGTAATAAAGAAAGATGCAAAGAAAGACTAAAACCCTGTAGCGAGATACAAAATGCTTTAATCAAGCCAAAAAAAACTAAAAAGGAAATAAGAAATATTACAAATTATACCCCAGAAAACGCACAATACTCGCCATCGGGTTGTTATCGTCCTGCTGCACACCTTGCTTCATTATACAACAGGCAAGGCACAGGTGCACCAAAGGTTCTAAATTTGCCGATCAAGTCTTCCTGCTGCGCCCATTCGGGGCGACTGTGAGAGAGGATGAAAGGAGGAGTGGTTGGGTAAGATAATGCTAATGTTCAGGTTTATGTTCATTCATTGTCAGTAAAGCTGATTTGCTTGAATTGTCTTATTTGGTTTTTTTTATATAAAAGGATCCTAAAAACGTATACACACTGTGGATAATTATATTTTTCTATTTCGAGATACGGTTTTATTTATTTTTAGAATAAAGGATGGGCCACAAAAGCGAAATAATGTTTCCACACAAGCGAGAATTTAAATAGCATCAACCCAAGATCAAAAGAATTAGAACTTTTACAAGGGTGGTATCAAAAGGTGAATGTTTAGTGGTAGAGAACAAAGTGAAATCAGAATATAAACAAAACTTTAATAATACCTGAGCATAATTGGCTAAAACAACAGAGCAAGTAAAACCATACAGTGTACATAGATATTCACTTAAAGCGTTGAGTCGAACAAATGACTAACACATTTCACTGGTAAAATGTATCAGCATCTACAGACATCGCTCGTTTTGTCAACACCTGTTTCCAAACTGATGTCCATTCTAGTACAAGCATTTCTGATAATGTAAAACAAAATATTCGCAAACATCAAGAACCTTTCTTTGTTCTTCAACTGCTTTTTCAAACATCCAGTAGCATTTAGAATAAATGTCCTTTCTTCAAATCTTAGTCTGGATGACATTATTAATTGTATTAATTATCAATGTAACCTATTGGGGTACTTTTACGAATCTGAAGTAAAAATCAATTTAGCTATCAGCTGTTAAAATGTGTATATACTTTAATAATATGGATAGTGTCTAGTGTGAACGGATATGCTTAAGGAGACTAAGTCTTTATACGATTGTTTACAAACATGTTCAACAGCTCATTACTACTTGACTTGCACGGACAAGCTTAGGAAGTATAATTACTTCAGGCTGGCTTGTCATCTTCTCATTTCCTTCATTGTGCAATTTTTAATAAATCAAGCAGAGTAATGTCTGTATGTCTGTGTTTACCGGACGGTGTGGTTGCGTGTCTGTGTGTGTACTGCACGGATCAACATGTCACGTGCATCTGTTATGTTGAGCCCATTGTCGTGTACCTCCACTATGCTATGACAAAATCGTCATTTGGAGGATGCCCTAGGACAGAAACCACCACCACCACCACCACCACCTCCAGAACTCCAGCTCAAGGGAGGAAAATGCAAGTGGCGCCATGTTGCAGCCCCGCACTGCGCCAAACGGCGGGTGAGTGATGACTGCTGGCCGTGACCTTGCATGCAGATCATCGGCGACCACCCATCGCCCAACACCGGAAGTGTGAAGGTTGGAGCGTGCCAAGCATGCATTTGTCTTCCCTCGCGTACTGCATGCAGCGTGCGTCTAGAGGCGGGTGGCCAGCGCCACCTAATGTGGACAACAGGATAAAGGGAGATAATTAAGTTGTTTTCCTGTAAATGTCACGTCAAACATTTTTGTTTGCTTTTCTCTTTTTTTCTTTTGGGTTGGGGGGGGGGGCTGTAATGTCTAGCAATTTCTAGTAATGTCTGCTTGTTTGATTTTTTTTTCAAATAAGGTATAGTGGGTAAATGTGCAACAGACATGCAGTGTCAACAAAAACCGGAATGCTTTCCTATCTTCGTCCCTCCACCCACCCCGGATGCCACTACAGGATGTCCAATCTGTACTCAACAACGCCCACTGCACTTAAGTGTGTGTTTGTGTGTGTGCGTGCGCGCGAGCTCGTGTTCTACTACACCAGGATGAAGGTGATGCGTTGATCGCTCACCGAAACCAAGGGAAGCAACCTCTCAGTAGTAACTCTTACTGATTTCCGAGTTAGTTCCCTTACTCCTTTCAGTTAAACGAAGTGTTGCGAAGCAAGTGTGCGTTTTCGTTAATATGTTTTCCAAGGCTAAAACAAAAATACGAACGATAATACAAAAGGCCTTTAACTAGCAGTTTTTTCACTATTTTCCACAGGAAGGAAAGGCTTTTCGCTCAGTGTAAAACACTTCAAAGCATCACAGTGTTTTCGTCCACATACTTTGCAACATTTTAAAATAAATAAAAAGAAATGTTATTTAAAAGAATCTTTCATACTAAATAAACAATGTTTACTATTTTTCAACAATAAAAAATGCTTAGATACTCTTGCTCAGCATTTTTCGTTCGAAGCAAGTGCAAAGTATGTTTTCAAGCAAATATTTCCCCACAGTTTAACAGAAATAAAGACAGTTATTTAAAAGGCAGCTTAATGAAGCTTTAGAAATATTTAAGAATTTATCGCTATATTCCACAATAACTGAAAGCTAGTTAGGTATTCCATCCCACAGCCAGCCACGCAGGAAAACGAGTAAAAGACATGTTTCAGCAAAGGGTGGATGTGCGCGTGTGCAATCGTGCGGGACAGACAGATATGCAGACAGACGAGAAGGCAGACAGTAAACAAAAACACGTTTGACCTTCCTACTATGGCATGAGCTGCCAGGTGCAAGTTCAAAAAAAGAAGAAAACAAACAAAAAGCAGCAGGTCCCGTCAAACGTGTAGGTTTTAAAGAGCATGAATTTCTTCAGCTGATCTTGTTTTTAACAGCTCTGTGAGCTTACTGTTGAACTGATTATCATTTCTCCTGTTACTCATCACTGCTCCCTCTTTTGT
Source organism: Pomacea canaliculata (assembly GCF_003073045.1). Taxonomy (NCBI): domain Eukaryota; kingdom Metazoa; phylum Mollusca; class Gastropoda; order Architaenioglossa; family Ampullariidae; genus Pomacea; species Pomacea canaliculata. The sequence continues at coordinate 27,601,180 of NC_037595.1, read as the reverse complement.
TCTCTATTTCACTACATCTCTCTCTCTCTTGCTCTCGCAGACATTAACCCCCATCTTTGTACACATTTTTCCTTCTTGCTGTGTTATCTTTGTCGTAATGTAGTATTACGATTTTTTCCCTTAGGTCGAGGGCTAGATATAAAAAAATAATTTTTCCTCATGTTACCCTCTTTAATAAGGATTTGTCTTTTTTTTTTCTCCATTTCATGTCCATGTCCTCTCACCGTCTTTCCTTTCCAAGCTACACATTTCATCAAACCGCTAACATTACAGTCTAATATTATAGATACAACGTGTACGACATGACAGCTACACATAACAACCCACCAGGCAGAAAGTATTTTGTTCTTCTTCTTTAATTGCGTAAAGCTAAAGGGGAAAAGCGATCGGTATCAACGTAAAGGGAAGTAACTTCCGGATAATTCATCCGACGCACAGTTGATGCTCTCCCTTCTTGCTTCCTTAAGTCAACAAGCAGACCGCATTCTCTTTCTCCTTCCCCCAAACTCTCTCTCCTCATCTCCAATCTGTCTTCGTGATTTTTTTTTTTTTTCGTTGTTGTTCAAACAACGTGCTTTCAGTAACTCGTTACAAATTTCCAAGCCTAAAAATTCTGTGCGAAATGTAAATTAGTCTTGCACGCATGCAAGTCAACTCCTCCCTGTTCATGCCACAAACAGAAAAACGATTCTCTCGAAAAATTAATGAAGGCTAACTTTCCACAGCTGCCGTCTGGGAAGCAAAATGGCGTTTGAGACTCTTCTAACCACGTGCAAAAAATATTGTCAGCCTGGCTAGCTCTACTACAACACTGATATCACGTAGTAATACATAATTCCTATTACAATACTACAATCACATAGCAATTCTTAATATTACACCCCATTCCATCCTCGTCCAAGCACGAAAAAGTTCTGTTGTTGACTTTTCCATTCCCACAGAGATATGCCACGCATGTGCAGTTATGCAATAGCTCTACATGTACACTCTTTGGGGCAAATAAAATATGGGTTATAAAACACAAACAAACGATATCCACAACAAGCACAGAAACCAGTTTTATAGCTTTATGAGAATCGAACCCATAATGTAAGCACAAAATGAATGGAAACGACTGTCATTTCACTACGGTAGCTTCACTACAGAGAATTAGTTGTATACTTGCCGGCTACTCACCCAACTCGATTACAAAATTAAAGTTGCATCCGATAGTTTTTACCATAACATCTATTGGTAAAAGCAGGATGTTGTCGGGTGTTACCGTTGATACACAAATGGTGCATTCAAGTCTCCCCACCAGCTAGAATTATATATATACTGGGTAAAACAAAAAAACAAAAAAAAAGGGGGGGGGGGAATCAAGAACACTGACGAATTCACTGTCCGCTGACAGAGAAACCCCTACATCTCGGAAAAGTCACGATCCTTTTGATACAAAAGGGAGAAGAAATGAATGTGAAGGAAAAAAAATGTGAATCCCCCAAAATGATGTAATTCCGTGTTTCTTTCCTGCTTGCAAAGACAGAAAAGCCTGGAGGATTACCCAGCATGCCTAACAACCCTCACCCGAGTGAGAGCAATTTTGTTCAGAATTTCCGGTCACGTGATAGTTGTAAGTAAACGAGAACGACACACATTATTGCAAAAATAAAATTGTGAGCTAAAGAGAAGAACTAAGAGAGAGAGAGGAGGGAGATGCAGAGAATGAAAGAAAACCGGGAAAGAAAGAAAACAGGAAGAGAGCGGGTGTGAAAAAATAAAGACGGAGAAGAAAGAGGAAGGAAGAAAGATGTGGCACTTTTTTCTTTTTTTGGAGGTGGGGGTCAGGCATTTGTGACAAATTCTTTGTTGTAAATAAATATTCAATCCTTGTTTATCTTTTGCTTGTATATGATAAATTGTTTTGAAGATTGTAATGATTATTTTTTTTCATTTTTGGGGGGTCAGGTATTCGCAACAATTAGCCTGAAGTTTTTGAAGACTCAAATTCTTTGTTGTAATAAATATTAAAACCCTTTATTTTTTTTGCTTGTATATGTATATGATAAATTGCAATGAATATTTTTTGGTCAGGCATTTGTGAAAAATTCTTTGTTGTAAAGTAATATGAAAACCTTGTGTATCTGCTTGTATTTAATAAATTGTTGAATCATGTCTATTTTTTGTCTGCTGGTATTTACCAAGTGCTTTGAAGGGCTGAAAGGTGTTTTTTAGGATGGGGCTTTGGAGGGCTGAGAGGGGCTTTGAAGGGCTATGAGGTGTTTTTAGGGTGGGGCTATGGAGGGCTGAGGGACTATGGAAGGGCTGCGAGGTGTTTTTATGGAGGGCTGAGGGACTATGGAAGGGCTGCGAGGTGTTTTTAGGGTGGGGCTATGGAGGGCTGAGGGACTATGGAAGGGCTGTGAGGTGTTTTTAGGTTGGGGCTATGGAGGGCTGAGGGACTATGGAAGGGCTGCGAGGTGTTTTTAGGGTGGGGCTATGGAGGGCTGAGGGACTATGGAAGGGCTGCGAGGTGTTTTTAGGTTGGGGCTTTGGAGGGCTGAGGGACTATGGAAGGGCTGCGAGGTGTTTTTAGGTTGGGGCTTTGGAGGGCTGAGAGACTATGGAAGGGCTGCGAGGTGTTTTTAGGGTGGGGCTTTGAAGGGCTGAGGGAGTTATTTCTCCCAAGCCCGCAAGGGGCCGATGCACTTTAGGCTCCCATAATACGGCGGGCTGGGAGTGTAACTTCCCTTAACGGCCCCATTTCTCAGCCCGAAACGGGCCCGTTCGGGGCCGATGAACTCTTGCAGGCTGGGCAGAGACCAGTCACGTGACTTGTAGGAGGATGCGGGACAGACACCTTCAATAACACCGGGAATACTTTGGTGGCGGAAACCCCTTTTAACTAATATTCAGCAGCTGAGCTTTATGCTCCCTTATAGTTTGGAAAATAGCACATTTTCCTTCCCTCCCTCAGTTCTTTCTACCTCCACCCACCCATCCACAACCCCACCAATGAAAAGAACAAACATGGGCGGAGGTTGGAGTCGTGGGTGGGGAGGTAGAGATTTTAAAAAATCGCCGTTCTTACCTCCTTGTCTTCCCTGTTCTTTTTGGCATTCTTCAAGGCCAGCTTGAACCTGGCGATGTAGACAGCTCGCTGAAACATCCTTTCCTGTGTTCACGGCAGACGACAAGTTTTTCTCTCTTCCCCAAAGTCGCAGGACGCTTCAGCAGGCGAATCCCCCACGACTGCGCACCTGTGCTTCAGGTGCATCCACTGGCGACAAGGTACATCCCTTTCTGCAGGCGCTCCCTTCTCTTCTGCCAGCACGGAAGCTCATCCCTTCATCCGACAACTCGCAAAGCTGCTCCGCGACTGCGCAGCGTCGACGTCACCGGAAGTGGGAAGTGTTCAGAACACTAGGCCGGAAGGGAAAGTCAGATCGGACAGGGTTGCTGTGGATTTAACAAGTTCGTCGGTCGTGATACTTTCTGAAGCTGTAGCAGGTTGGACCATCTTTTGCAATCCTCTATGCAGCTGTCACGTGGTCCTACACTTTATTACTATTACACATGTAAAACTTTTGTAGTTCACGTGACTTTCCGCAGCTGTTACAGCTTCGTAAATCATTACTTTTTGCAGCTGTAACGGGTTCCCAGATTACGATACTCTTTACAGCTGCATCACCAGGTCACTGTCTGCCAAATGCAATAACGACTCCTCTCTCTAGTTTTGTTTCAGTTTTAAAATCTGTCCCTACCTCAGATGATCAGTCTTGGAACAAACCTGCTGCCATGCTGACTCCCTCAGTCAGTCACAGTGACACTGTCAGGTACTCTAACGCACCCACGGGGGACTACAACCATTGGTCTCACCTTTAGTTTTTGTTTCATCCAGCAGAACTCCTTCACAAGCCCGAGATTTTCTTTCTTTCCTCTCTGGTTCAGTCCCATTTCCATAATCAACTCTCTCAAGCTGTAAAACTTACAGCCATCTTGCGCACAGTTGCCTGTCGGAAACCGTTGTCTAATCTACATCTGCACTTCCGGTGCTTCGTGGAAATGGAAAGTAGCTTCCAAAAAGTATAGTACGATATTAAAATGCAGTGTGTTTGTGTGTTGAGTGGGGAGGGGCTGCTCGCGCGCATTCATGTGTGCGCGCTCTTTTATCTCTGACATCCTCCTCCCTGTCTGTCTTTTCTGCCTCTTGCCCGCCTACCCCTCTCTAATATCTTTCAGTGACTGATGCGATTCTTACTCCATTCCTGTGTCAGTTGTAGAGTCTGCTCATTTATCCTGGCGCGAATTCATCGGCAAATGGATGCACTCGACAAAGTTACACTCCTGCATCTTGTCGTTAATACCCTGTTTACGAGTTTTTTTCGCATAAAATTGCAAATCAGCTTTGAAATGTATTGCCGAAGATTGTTGAGCTCGTTGCATGTGGTCCACATTTTTTTTTCATGATGCTTTCAGTCCCGAATTCATATCTTTACGATTTCCCTTGTAATATGATTCGTTAACATACACTGGTTGTATTATCTCTCTCTCTCCATGAACATTGCCAATGTGTGCCGCAGACTTGTCTCCACTTTTTGAATTATTTTTTTTATTTTTTGAATATTTGTTCTGTTATCAATTTTGAAGCAGTATTCGATTTGCCACACTGTTGCAATGCACTGATGTCCTTTCGAAAAGTCAAACTTTTTTGTTTTGATTCAGTAAAGACAGACCTTACAATGGGCATCCCAGTGAAGTGGTTCTCATCGGCTCCATGGTTCGCACTGGGAGGTAAACCAGTTTGTCACCAGGAGGTCCAAGCCCGCCATTGTTTGCCTACTACCACACAAGCAGCAAGGTGTGACTATCCATAACCTTGACAGGTAAGACACCAATCAGGTCGGTCAGCATCCCGGGTGTGAAGCAGACGATTGTGGTGGCACTGCACACCCTGTGTTCTACCCGCTTTTGTGAGAGAGTTCACATCCGGGACACCAAGAGAAGGCACGGCGCGTGGCCAACACCAACATCAGCAGCTCATACAACAACGCGGGTAGCTCGTGATGTGCAATATCGGGTGGAGGAAGAGGGCGTGGTGGAAGGAAACTGTCTACCTGAGACTCAGAGTCAGCATCCAATGTTTTCAAAACCTTGCTTGGGAAGTGGTCCAGGCCTGTTTGGTCGCTGAACACCCTCACTCCCTCCCTCACTGATCATGTTGTCTCTTCCTGCTGAATAGTGTGTGTCTGTGTGTGTTTGTGTCCTTTTTTTCTTGCCGGACGGTGAAACTATCTTCTTGCCATCTGTACATTTTGAATTCTTGCCGAAAGGTGATCCGACTTGATTCATACCCCGCATGAATGTCTACCTCGTCATTCGCTGTCAGCATCGTTCCGCTCCACATCCTGCATTTCCTCCATTTCTTACCGTCTGATGTAATTCTTTACTACTTTCAATTTTCTGCATCTTTCTTATTTTTCCTCTTTCTGTTGCATCTTTTTACTTTTTTAATGAATTTCATTTCTTGCATATTTGTTGTATCTTACTGGTGTTTTTCCCCGGTGTTTCATCTTTCTAACATTTTTGCCAGTTGTTGTATCCTTCTACATTTTTAGCCATGTGCTGTCTTTCCAATTTCTTTCTCTTGTGTCGTATCTTTCATTCCGTGTGGTACACCCGCCTCACTTCAAGTTGTCTCCAGTTGTATCTGACCTCCTGCCTGACGCAACACCTCATTTGTTGGCTGCTACTGTATCTATTTTCCACCTGTGATCAGACCTGCCGCCATTGCCTCACCTTTAAGCGACTAGGCCCCTCCCTGCATCAGTAGATTGACTCCGTATGTCATCAAGTCATCGCACGTGCCTGCTGCTGGCGTCAGGTGCAAACTGCGCCAAGGTGTTGCGCTCTGTATGTCATCGGGACATTAGGAGCTGGACCGGCGTTTAGGAGCGTTTGCTTTTTCGGGGTGAGATGGGATCTTGGGGTGGATAGGGTGTTTGGCGAGAAAATAAGATGAGTGAGAACAGATCTCGACACTTTTTCAACATTGCACGTGTGTGCGTGTGGGTGCGCGCGTGTCCGTCAGTTTGTTCCTGAAAGAATTTAAGTCGGAGGAGTGAATTCCACATACCGTTGCAACCAAAGATGAGGATGCCATTAATGATCATCTTTACTTCATTGCAACAGTCGACTGCTGATTATATATTATAATCACGTCAGCAAAATCATCATCGTCGTCGTCATCTTCATCATCCAACATCCAGCTTTTTTGTTTTTAATTTCCACTCGTAAACGCTTTTTCTGTGTGCATTTCTGACTCCACTGTTTAAACACACAAACGTACTCCGAGCATTTAAGAACAATTTTGTGTTGCATGTCTCACCCTGTGGAAATGCTGTTTAATTCCATGATTGTTGGACCCTGATTATTTCCAGAACATTTCATTGCATCGATCAGTTTCTCACACGCGGTGTCATGAATATTCATAAGCTAGTAATGAAATTACTGTCGTCGTGATGAGGTAGATGAAGGGATGAAAGTGATCTGCAATGCACTGTGCACCCGCATGTCTGTGGGGATGGGATACCAGCCACGTCTGTTGTGTAGTCGTCACACGGGGCGAATAGCCGAGTGGTTAAAGAGCTGAGAGCTCCACCGGTTCGATACCCGTGTAGCGCAGCAACCTTCCTTAGTTGACCCAGCTCGCGGAAACGGGTACCTGACTCCATATATGGTTGGGAGAAGACAGCGAGGGAGAGGAGATGTGAACCGCCCTCACCTAAAGCTAGCCAACAGAAAAGTGAGGTCGCTAACACCTTACTGAGGCTTACTCCATAACGACCTGAAAAAGGTCATGGGACGCCCTTCACCTTAAATAAAATATCAACAGACTATAAAAGAACATAAACTGTTTATATACATTTCTAGTTTATATACATTTCTAGTTCTCCGTTTGTCATCATTTATGATAGCACGGTCTCTCACAAGTTTGAAAAAGTTATCTGCATTCATATTGGCACAAAAAAATGACGAGTATGACATCAGTTATGAAGTAAACATAAACGAGTATGACATCAGTTATGAAGTAAACATAAACACGGAGGCTCCAGAATGGAAGCAAGCAGTGTGGCCATTTTTATTCACCTGCGTGTCCTATCAATGAGTTGATCTACCCGGGATAAACGAATGTAGATAACGTGTGGCTGCATCTCCATGAACTGTAAACCTACCACTTCTGTCTCTGCGTCTGATGTCGAATTTCTGTTGGAATGTGTGCAATCAGTTTGTTGATCACAAGCTTGTCATGTCGTCTTTATGTCATTCTGTCCTCATACACCACGGGTGGGGAACGTCCACCCACCCGCGAAATCGTTTGGTCTGGCCCTGGCAAGGCAACTAGGAGCATTTTTCATAGCAACATAAATTTATAATAAGTGAGTCATGATAATCATGTAAATGTTGAGGGACAAGCAAGGAACGTCCATAACGGGACAGACGGGACACATACGGGTACATAACGGGACTTCAGTTTTCTCCTAACCCCTAAACCTAACTCAAACTCCAATGCTTATCAAAGATATCGAGCTAATACCTCACAGAGAGAGAGCTCTCTATAGCCAAAGCAAAAAAATGAAAGAAACAGCAACAACAACAAAACAAGGCGCATATACCAAAGGAAAAAAACAAAAGATCCATCAAAATAAAAAAAAAGGTTGACACTGAAAACAACTCACTTTACATACTACACTATAACAGTTAAACTATTTGAGGTACTTCATTGTCGTTTGGACATCAGAAGAGGACAAATTGACAGAGAGTGTGGGAATACCTGGTAGGTGTCACAACAATATTTTTTAAGTCGCATCCAGAAAGATTTTTACTAGGAGCATCGTCTTCTTGCTCTTCTGACAGCGATGAAGAAGAAGAAGCAAAAGAGGAAGGTTTTGTTTCTTTTTCTTTCTTTCTGGATTCTTTCTTGATTGCGCGGCTCTGCTGGTTGTCTTATATCCCCAGTTTGAGTGCTTGCAGTATCCTGCGGATAATCATAAAAGCTCTCAGGTGGAAGATTTTATGGCAGCTCGTGTTTATTCTGTGCAATGAGAAAGTTTGTACTCAGCACATCTAACAACCGGCGCCGCCTTCTGGTGCATTGGCAGGAAGCTGATGGCCGCAAGACGCCCACACCACCGACATCTGTAATTTCTTGTTTCATCCACCAAGTGACTTTGCAGTCAGGATGCTTTATTGATAGCCATAAAATAATTATAAGACAACATTTGTCCCAATTAACATGCCTCCATCCGCGATCTGTGTTTTTTTTTATTATTGTTACTGCAGCTATTTTGTTTGTTTTGGGTTGCTGTTGTTCTTGGTGCTGCTGCTACTGTTGCTGTTACACGTCACCAGGCTCAAGGGACTAAACTGCTGCTGTTAGAATGGTGCTACGGTTGTCGTTCTTGCTTTGTCGTTAGATTGTCAAATGCCTCACCCAGGCTCTCATCTGTTATCATTAATAACAATCAACTGATAAGGTAAATTTGTGAATTTAGATGATTCTATCGCTCACAGACTGGACCCATTGTCACAGAACTTCTGGCAACTCTTTGAATAATAATAATAATAAATTAAAAAATAATAAATAATAATAAAAATAATAATAAATAATTAAAGTCGCCTAGTTATAACTATCGAATGCACCAAAAAAGACAAAATATCAAGTGAGAAAAAACCCAGCGATTCAGTTTGGCGAATACCACTAGAAAAAGGATCGTGAGTGTTTAAAAAAATATATTATTATTCCTCTTATCTTTCCAATTGTGGACCTAACCTGTTCGCATGTAGTTCATTTCATCTTTCACTCTTTACGTATCACATGCCCGCGAACAAGAAACAAAAGAAAAAGTCCAGTCTGAGAGGAAATGAATCAGCGGAGGCAAGCTACCTAACCGCTTACAGCTTGGCAGAAGTGCCGACTAATGATGGAAGCTAAGATGTAGGAAGTGAAGCCGAGAAAAAAATAGTTATTCTGAAAACAAACAGTAGATCAAGCCTACAGACAGGAACAAGAGGCTACATGGGAGCCGCCGTGAAATAATTTACACTCGGAATAGTTGATAGGTGGCTGGCGGTGGTACACGAGGTGGGTGGTAGGGAGGTCCTTCATATGGAACTTATAAGGTTCCCTCACTTATACCCTCACCCTTACCTCGTCTGATCTGGAAAAATTATCGACAGATACCATAGAAAGTGGTGATAATCTTTTTCACTCCATTGATGAAGAGTAGGTGAAGGGGTTGAGAAAGGAAAAGAAATGGTCATTGCTAAACAAACACCACCACCACCACCACCACCACCAACATGGCGGTGAAAAGTGTGGGTGGTTGTCTTGCCGTCTGCTGCTAGCAACATGTTGGAGGAAAACGCGAGTTCTTCTGCTAGGAGGTCGGGGATGGAGAAGAAGTAGGGAGAGAAGGGAGGAGGGAGGCAGGGACCCTGCACGGTAACCAGGTGAAAGGTTGGGCGTGGCATCCGTTTACCTGTTCACAGCTGCTGTCGCTAATGACCTTTAGGCCCAGCGCGGAGGTGCTGATGCTGTTGCAAGGGACCACGCGGTGGAAGAGCGCCACGACCTACACGAGCTGGAGGAAGATGAGGTCGAACTCTGTGCCTGAAGCCCGATAGTGTTGATAATGGTGAAGTTGTTGGTAGCAGCCGGTATGATGTGATGGGATGCTGGCAATTGTGGCTTTCTTTTCTTCTTCTTTTTTTTTTTTTTATTTTTGGAAGGCCTGAAGTAGTTTCTACATCTCATTTCTCTGTTTCATTTTTATTCATCTCTCTCTCCCCATCTCTCCCTCTGTGTCTTTCAGCTGTTACCACTTTATAAGCTTCTTTGTCATGTCTGGAATGCTCGCCTGACTGAATTAATATGAAACGCGTTTTGTTCTCCAGCAGGCTTCGTAAGCCTGTCCTAAATAATTCATCAGGCAGCGGCCATCAACAGGCTCTTCACCAAGGGAAACAACACTACAAAGAGCATGAACGATCAGCAGAACATTCTTACTTCCCTTGGCTACTTGATAATAAAGCCATCCGCTTAGTCATAAAAGACTCGCGCACAGCTTCTGTTTGTAGTGTAAACAAAGCAGCTGGCCTTTAATCAGTCTCACGGACTTTGATTATGTATACCACATTATAATTTTTGATTAAATCTTTGTCATTTTTGAGTGAGTGAAATCTGTTTTTAGTGTTGAAGTCGATGTTCCTGAATGACGGACGAGCAAAGTTCTCGTGAATAAAAAAAAAGTGTGGTATGGTGAGTGTGAAAATGGTGTGATGTAAGACAACTGCACAGACAGAAATGCATGTAGATGACAAACAAGCACGAAGTCAGACAGACATGCAAAAAGAACACAACCAGACAGACATGCAAATGAAGAAGCATGCCATGATCCAAAGATAAGAACAGACCTTTCATCGGATAAAGATGGACGATAAAATTAGACACCAAAATTTGATTGTTTAGCAACACTTCACACACACCATCTCTCTCTCTCTCGAGACTTCACACCCCCAATCCTCGTTTTCTTTCTTCCCATCTCTTCTCAGATTCTCTCTACATCTCTCACTCTCTTCTTATCTTCCTCCTCTCTCTGTCTCTTGTTGGCCCTCGCTCTCTCGTAAACCGATACCCAGCTGTAAATGTTCCAGTGAATTGATGAATATCAAAGTTCGGACCGTTTCGTGAAAAGGGGCACATCAGAGGGAAAGGGGTGGGAGTGCAGTTGACTCCCTCCTCCCCTCCCCCGACCCCTTCCTCCTCTCAACTGTCTGCTGATCAACAACAAGGGGCTACGTCATGTTCACACCCAACGTCTCCTGTTGTCGCGTGTCGACCACGCCCCCATCCTTTCACCCCTTCATCGTCTGGTCACGCCTCACACGCACTCTCTCTTTCTCTCTCTCTCCTTCCTTACCCCTTACTTCCAGTTCCGGGTGCATCATACACACTCTCATTTTCTTTCTCTCTCTCTCCTTCCTTACTCCTTACTTGCAGTTCCGGGTGTACCTTTGCTCAAAGATATTTGCTTCGACTTCAACCTCACACCCCTCTTCAGGTCAAACGGCAGACATGGGAGACGAAGCTAGGGGTGGGGGTGTGGCAGTGGGTGGGGTATAGGAACTAGAGGCACCGTCCTTCGATCTTCGGTGCAGACGGGCAAGGGGCACAGACCGTGCGGGGCGACTCAATATAGGTCAAAGGTCAGAAGATGTCTAGCCAGCCGCTGTTCTGATTGCGGGCCTCTGAAGCTTCCAGCGGAAAGTCTCAAAGAGTGAACGAGGACGAATGAAGCTGCGCCATCTACTAGGGTGAGCCCCGGGGGCTACACAGTCACAGAACAGCCCTCACATCACAAGAATCAGCAAGATAACGAGGTGGTCTATACGAGTAATCAGACGGCCTTTCTGTGGTGGTGGGTGGGGTCTATATCTTTTATTTACTGCGTGTACTGGGGTGGGGTAAGTATGTTGGAGGTAGGGTCTTACCCGAGTATGTTGGGGCTGGGTGGGTAGTTTTAGCGCATTCGACGGTGGAGTAGATATCTTTACCCCGTGTGGGAAGAGGGACAGACTTATTAAGCTAGTCTACAATTAGTAGAGGATTGGCAAGCAGTAAGTATTCGTGTGGTGCCTAATTTTCAACAGTCGGTGTGGGATAATGACTGTTCTGGACCTCAGGAGACCAACTCTCCTTCTTCATAAGCGTGGACCTGGGTGACAGAGTCTCTTGGGCTTCAGACTTCAAGTCAATAACCGACAGGGTAGTGGCCTTTGATTATAAGTTAGCCCCGTGTTGACTTCAAGATTCCCATCTTCCCAAATAAAAAATGTAATCATAAACCAGCGACAGATGGTGCTTGAAATATTCAAACACAATCTTAGCGCCTGGTACATGGACACATCTTGAGCAAAGGTGGCGCCGCTGCATCAGTTCTTGAAAGAATGCATATACTGTGGAATGTGTCATTATGTTTGACAAGTTTTAACATGACGGTCACATACAACATTTGCTTAACATTTATTTGAAGTACGTGTCCACTTGAAACACTTCTTAACCCAAGATGTTTGGCAAAGGTGCCCCATAAACAAGGGTTTTAGCAAAGGTTAAAACTTTGCTTAGCTTAGCCATTCAATGACGTGTCTGGCTAAAAAAAAGCCTTTAATAAGGCTATTACTTTTGTTGACCCAGCAAACCCCCCGTTAAGGAACACTTCGTTTGCTAGTTATCTTTGATTCTTCGATTCTCTCCCCAACGAGAGAGCAAGATGTCGCCTAAGCACTATCCGAAGCGGAGGCTTTCGTGCGCGCCATCGGGTCATCAGGGGGACCTCGGGTGACAGGCGGAACGGCGGCCTTACATCTGTTTGCACTCTGGCCTTTGATCCCACCGACAGCCTGTCCTCCCACTCGTCAACCCATAGCGTGCAGACTGTCTCAATTCAGGGCTGAGAGATCACACAACGAGGTCTGCAGTAACACACACACACGCGAACACACAAACAGACACACACACTAACACAGAACGATCGCTGATAAGGTAACTAGTTTTCTTTTTTCTGGCTAAAACTAAAACGTCTAAACAACTTTCATTAACCAAACTACCAATATGACACTTGAAAAAAAAGCCAGGGAGTCAATAGCAAGAGAAAAACAGAAGCACAAAAGAAAAAAAACAAAGAATAAAACGCTGTTTATTTCTCAATGAGCTGTTAACCGTGTTCAGGCGGCACAAGTGTAAAAAAACAAGAGATACTTGCGCTTTTCAAAATCAGAAAAACGAGTTAATGACGGGCCTGATGTGATAAAAATGGATTCGACCTGGCACCGTCTAAGGCTCCTTAATTTTCACACACCCACCCTCCCATTTGCAATGAATACTGGGAACTGCACAGTTCAGTTGTTGAAAGTTCGTATGGCAATAACACTTCAGAAGAAAGTATATGAAAAGAGAAACAACGAAAACAGACGCGCAGACAAACATATAGCAGAAAAGAAGAAAGGAGAAAAATGAAAGAAGGGAAAAGTAAACCTAAATCAGAAGCGGTGAAATTTCTTGGAACGCTCGGACAATAACTTGGACGCCTTGATATAGTCTGCTGTACACTGCAAACATACAAAAATCTGTTTCTTCCATCGGTCTGTCAGCAGTCCATATTTCTGCTCTTAATTTCTGTCGAAACAACTTAGAGTGAGAACTATGATTCCTCTACAAGAGATGGACCGAGATGCGAACCATTGCGTATTTCGTCCCGTACATCCGGGTACTTAGCAATCCAACTTGTTAGCGGGATTACAATTTTCACGAGAAGATCACAAAGGTTTTTGTAAATTTTTAATGACTAATGACAGTACCATGGTTTTTTCTGAATAACTTTCCCTCCGAATTCAACTTTTGTTTGAATGGGGTTGGCCTTTAACTCTGGACTGTACGTGTAAACGAAGCTGCGCATGCACGCATACACTTCCGGCTAAGGGTGACAACTCTGTTCGATTCGCCACGATTTGCCTGAGCAGCCCGTGTCGGCGAATGGAGGTATCGACCAACTGCCTCTGTTGCAGGGGGTAACTAACTCGCAACACGTGGCAGTGACAATTAAAATGGCGACATCGATCTCTGAAGCCAAGAAACGAAGACGACCAGTCGGCATGGCGCGCCTGCGGAAGAATGTGATAGGCTTCTTTCAGCCGCTGAATAGTCAAACAGAAGAGAAAAAAAAAATTGGGAGAATTGATAGGAGTAAGGGTTTGGTGTGGATGGGCAGGGAAAACGCCAGACTTCTCTCCAAATATCCTTCATGGCGATATGACGAACAGGGCGTCAGATGGGATTCTGGTCTGACGTTCCTGGGCTGCAATCAGCAAGCAAGAGAGAATCACGGAGAAAACAACAGAAAACGTGACCATCTCATCCCCAAGGCGATGAATTCACCAACTAAAACAAGGAGATATGGTATTTCATGTTCCCCTCCCTCCTTTTTGTTGACAGCTGGAAGTGCGATCATGAGATGGAAGTAAGCTTTTTCAGCCAGCTGAAGAGATGTGTCAAGAGTTCAGACCCTTAGTCAGCGGCCTTTGACCCGCCCCCTTGACCTCGGACAGCAGTCTCCGCCTCTTTTTAACACCTTGGGTAGCCTCGCTGTTGATGTCCTCCACCCCCGACACGAGACTGATTAGTAACATGGCTTATCACCCTTGCTCTTAATTGTCTCCGCCTTCCTCGGGTGTTGGACAACAGCTGGCGGACGTTCCCACGAGGACATCTGGCGGCGTGCGACAGTACCACGAGGTGGAAGCACACTCCCTCCTAACAAACGAGGCGACAACTTTGTAGAAACACATCATGAAGAGGATTCATGGGAAGCAAACTGGATAAAGGAGTGGGCGTTCGTCGGAGGAGATGAGTTCGGATGAGTCTTACATTAAGCATTTCTTTTTAATGCAATAGAAAGTCGCTTTATTTTGTCTGTTCTCTCTCTCTCTCCCTCTATGTATGCTAAGAAGATATGTATGTCAGTTTGTCTTGAATTACATTGTCGGCATTGGAGAGTGGACATCGCCTGTGCACAAAGATGTGTTTGTGTGTGTGTGTGTGTGTGTGATGGGGATGAGATGCGTGTGATGGATAATGATTGAATGGGTGAGTAGTCTGGTTATTTTCACCTCACCCTGTATGGAAGACAGTAGCTGGAGAGGCCCCAAGTCGTTAAAATATTCTGTGTGTATGTGTGTGCCAACATTTTGTGTCCTTCATAAACAGACACACATGTACGAATGTTTGATCAAAGTTTGGTAGACATTTTTATCTGACATCATGAAAACACGAGCAAGATTGTTCAAATGTTTGTCATGAACAGCCTTTGAATGAGGATAATACAAGTAAATAAACAATGTACTTTCTCCACGGCCTGTACCAAATTGATTCCCAGCCTCCAGCTCTCTAATTGTAATCCCGGTCCATTTCTCTCTACAGCAGGGGTCTCAAACACGCGGCCCGCGGGCCGAATGCGGCCCGCGAAACATTTTTGTGCGGCCCTCGACCACGTCCGCGGTGTATATGTATGTTGTGCTTGGTGATTAACTCCCGCAGTGAAAATTACCCCCGTTATTAGTGACAGAGACAACGTCAACTTATTTTAATAAACTAAACTGCCTGTGCATGTAATAAACTACACTAAATGTAATTAATAATTATAAAAACTTTATTTTAGCATTTAACTGCAGTGACAGTAGTGCTCGTAAAATTTAATGAAAAAACATTTTCTTTTCGTGGTGCGGCCCGCTGACTGGCTGTTACTTTCCACTGCGGCCCACATGCTAATATGAGTTTGAGACCACTGCTCTACAGTCAGTTTGACTTGGGACTGAAGCATCAGGAGGGAAGGGAGACCGACGGTAGGTCCCCAGACAATCCGGTGAACAGCAGGAGCTTATGTGTCCAGGCTGCACATCCTTAAGGGAACTGGAAAAGTCTACAGACCTTCGGCACTTCTGCTCCTCACTCACCCCCTGCCCTCCTACTTAGAAACTGTTTAAATCCAAAACGATTGATGAAGATGATTGTGATGATGACGACGATGTAGAAGTAACAGCAGTGGTGGTGGTGGGGGTGCTGCTGCTGCTGCTGCGGTCGATTTTAAACAGTGGTTAACGACCTCCTTCTCATTTCCATTTCCATAATATCGGTGCCTACCATCCAATTTTGTTAATCTTATTTTATCAATGACTGTCGCAAGTAGGCAAGTCACTCAGCTCCCCGATGCATCCGCTGCTTCAATCAGCCGAGCAAACATCATCGGCCACAACCTTGATGCCGCTCGATAACAAGGCTAGACATCAAGTACATCACAGCAAACCTATGTTACCTCAGAGGTAATGTGAGAGGTACATCACAGCAAACCTATGTTACCTCAGAGGTAATGTGAGAGGTACATCACAGCAAACCTATGTTACCTCAGAGGTAATGTGAGAGGTACATCACAGCAAACCTATGTTACCTCAGAGGTAATGTGAGAGGTACACCCAATACATTGGCTTGAGTCACTTGAGTCTGACTTCAATGCACCATGGTACCTGGGTACAGGTGTACGACCACCTAAAACTCAAGATGCTGGCAAAAGCCAAAGAGAGACTAACTAACCGACACTGGCTACTCACACTTCCGTTTGCGCGTGCGCAGTGGGTGTCTCTGTACACTCAGGATTCTATCCTCACAGTGGCCCCTCGTGCCAACGATGAGTGAGCATGATAAAACAGACACCCGCAAACAATCAGGATGAGTTCAGCCCCTACTGAGACCTGTCAAACAAGGTCCGATCACTGATAAGCCTGACTTCTGAACGCTTGTTTTCAGCCCTTCACAAGGGGCCTGGTTCTTAAAGTAAACATCCAAATCTTAGCTCTGCCTGTTGGCAGGGAGGACACAAGACCAATGAGGAGGTGAAGGTTCAGCTTCTCAAGGGTTTGAGGAAGGAGGGAAGATGGAAGGGAGAGGTGTGCGGGTGACTATGGATTGGAACGTTCAGTGTGATTTGTGGTGTTCACTTGATGTCACTGACTGTCCAACACACTTCATTAACAACAGTTGTTCATTAACAACAGTTGTCATGGCAACCAAGCTTCGGCAGAAGGCATTGAATCCACTCGAATGACAACCACACCACAGATCATGGCCAAATCTCCATCTGACCGTTATGGCTGATAAGGTAAACAATAAACACTAATGAACGAAGACTGTCAACATGTTTTACTCAAACTAAACAAACTGTTGGGTTTGTTTGTTGGTTTTTTGTTTGTTTTTTTTTTGTTTTTTTGAGGAATTTTGTACTGTTGCTATTTTGATAGAAGACTCCCTGTCTAGTACACATAGGCACACACTAATACAAGCTCATCTACTCAGAAATATATACAAAGAGAGAGGCGCAAAGAAACAACAAAACACCAATGTTCTTCTTTAATAATCTTGAAAAAAATTAAATTGCCAGCTAGCAAACGAGCGGAAAACACTCAGTAAATAATTAACTAATGGTATGAAAAGAAATGCGGAAAACCTGTGCAGAAAAGACTTTAAAAAAAACAACACTGAATCAACTAAAGCAAGTTGTTTGGAAGGAACTTCCGGACATCAAAACACCTTTTCTCCCTTCCACACTCAAGAAATAAAAACGAGGCTGGCATCTTCAGAAAATATACAGAGGAAATCGCCAAAGAAAACTTAGCAGCATTTGCAAATTGTTTGTTCTAAAAAACACTTCAAAGAACACCAGAAAATATCAATTATTTCCTTCTTCATATTAAAGCTTAAATCTTGCAATTAAAAAAAACAACAAACAAACACACTGAGGAAATCTCGCTGATGGCCCGAGGACATGTAACCAACTAAAGCACTCGGCAGAAGAAAAGTTCAGATGTCTTTTGATCAGTGTCCTATACAAGAAAGTTCAATGGAAATTTTGCTTTTGTTGTTTCTTTGTACATCACTCAGTCGTTTGTTTTGTTCCTTTAAATACATTCATAATGTCAATTCTCCAAAGACAGCGCTGAACACTGCTCACCAACTTCTTACACAACAAAAGAGTTCTCGGTCTGTATTCTTTTCCTCCTGCGCTCTATATTCCTGATTGATTAATCGCTAACATCCACGATTTCTTAATTATCTTCTCATGATTAATTGGATTTTTTTTTCTCTTGCCTTTCTGTCTTCTGTACGCGTTTCTAACATTAGCACAGTTCGCGGACAGATTAGTTGTTTCAGTGTTTGTGTTTATAGTGTTGACCACAATGCATCACCAAATTTTGAAATGTTGAGACTTGGAATACTTATTTTTTTAAAAAAAACTTTTTTCCTAATTCACAATTTTCTGCATGTGGTTGTTCAGTGAAAGTGTAGAGAATTTCTCTCAAACACTTACCCCCAAGCTTTCTTTTCTCTCTCTCTCTCACAGCTAGCTACATCCGCTCTTCTTGTCTCTTCAAACTTCTTGAAAGGAAAGGAAACCGCCGGGTCTATAGCCTGCCGGGAAGGGGATGTTATTGGTCTGAAGCCGCTTCCTCCACCTGAGGTGACTATCGTCTAAATACCTCACTCATCAGGCAGATGCTGACCCACCATTTTATCACAACTCACCATCTGAGGCTCGGGCCTGGACGGCTGAAAAAAAAGGAAATAACGGTAGTTTTCCTTTTTTTCAGGAAGTGTTAGACTATACACCGCAATTTTCTGTGTAGAAGAGAGCGTGTGTGTGAAGGAGGTAGCCATCTCGTCTCCCCTCCTTACCTTCCACAATCAAGGAATCAGGTAATCATCCGAGGCGCCACACGGGTTTCGAACCTGACCCCACCCAGCCTCTGGCGCCTGAACTCTAATCACTAGGCTAGCGCTTTTACAAACTCGTAGAAGAGAACTGACCACAAATCCTCATCAAATTACGGTAATCACAACAATCGCCTAATTACGGCCCTTGCTGTGAACAGACTTCACACTGGAATCTGCCGCCATGTTCAAGCCGATTGTCGCCACAGCAGGTCAAGAAGTGCAGATGACTCACCAGACTAAGTCCAATAACGGCGACCTTCACCTAATCGCCTCGGGTGTAGAATACGACCCGACTCTCAATCACGTGGCATCTGTCACGTGACCCACCTGTGACACGTTCAAACTGCTTCTCCCAACGTCCGAAAAGAAAACTACGATCAAAAGAAAAAACACAGCAGGTGGTCGGTTTTTTACTTTAATTTTATTTCTCTAATAATAGTTTCGTTTCTGCGATGTTCACTGCGCCTTCAAAAGGTTCAGATGACGATCGAGCCATTCCTCGCTCTCGTCGTCACGGTAACCCCTCGAGAGTAATTTGTGGCCAACGGCCATTAATAATAAACATCCAGTCCGGAAGCTAAGTCCCTCCCCCTCATCCACCCACGCCACCCCATCTCCTTTCCTTGATAAAGGCGCATTATCTTGTGGGATAGTGTGCAGCAGCCTCCCTGACTTCTCTCTCCTCCGTCAGATTGCCCGATGGGCCTGCTCGCCCTCTGAACTTTGCTTGCATTTTTATGTATGGAAAGGACAAAGGCAGCCTTTATGCTGTACCCGCCATCTGACGCATTCCCTGCGTGCGCTGCTCGTGAGGATCAGAATATAGAGGCAAGGAGGGAGGGATGCTGTTCTCGGAGACTAAAGGACCAGCTGTGAGCTGCACTCAGGCAACGACTGGTGTCAGGTGTGAACTCGTCCACTCCTTCTGTCTTCAGTCGGAAAGGTCGATAACTCGATATCCCCCCGCTCCTGCCTTCGGTCGATGTACACGACAGGCGTACTTGCTTATCCCCTCTTTCTCAATATACTGAGAATGAAGAATTAGTGGAAATTGTTGTCGGGGGGTGACCACATACTGACAACTCACCCAGCCACCCTCTCTCTTCTAAAGACAATGAAGGGTGTTGGAAAAAGTGCGATGGGGCTTAACTTGGGTTTGTATTTAAGGTGGGAATACTTAATGCCCTCTGGACTCATCAGTCAACAAGTCTCCAAAATTTTATTTGAAAAGGGGAACACAAATGGTGACTCAGAAATATCGCCACGTGAACATGAATGAGAACTCACGCGAGCACTAGAGCACTCGTGGATACGATTTACCCCGAAAACAAACAAATAAAAAAAATTAATTACACTGAACTAGTTTACCCTAACAGGTAATACATGACACGCAAACAGAGTTTAGAAGCAAAAATGTCTTCATCCATAATTCTGGAC
Source organism: Pomacea canaliculata (assembly GCF_003073045.1). Lineage (NCBI taxonomy): Eukaryota > Metazoa > Mollusca > Gastropoda > Architaenioglossa > Ampullariidae > Pomacea > Pomacea canaliculata. The sequence continues at coordinate 27,581,385 of NC_037595.1, read as the reverse complement.
CATCGACCTCTCAGAATTTAACGTGAAATCCAAATAACATAGTTAACTTATCCATTATATCTTTCATACCAAAAAAAGAAAACTAAATGAAGATTTGAAATTTAATATTTGGTTTTACATCCAGGACACAGCTGTTTTTAAAATTAGAAGAGAAAGTCATGTATGTGACATCTCCAAAAAAAAAAATTATGAACATTGTATTAGCCTCGTTATCGTCTAGTACTGAGACATCTAATTTTCTTCAAATATTTCAAATTCAAAATTCCACCCTACCCCTACCCCTTCGCTTGAATGTCCACACACGTAGTAATTACTGAGTCAATTATATTAATATATAAAATGTCAACCCCCCCCCCCCTTCTCTCTTTCCCTCTCCCACTTCCTCTCAGTCCGCCACTGTGTTTTTTTCCTCCCTCATCCTTTTTCGCTCATCGACCGATGATATCCATGCAGACGACGGTTTGTCAACTGTCAAACGCGCATATAATATAGATAATCGCGCAGATGGGAAGAAACAAGAAGCCCACAAACGGTGGGTGAGAGTGGGGCGGAGCAAAAGCTGGGAAGGGAGGAAGGCTAAAGCGAAGAGGGAAAAGCTGGGACACAACAGAGTCAAAGGTCAATCGTCATCACGCTGTTAATGGTGGTCATGGCGGAGAGATCGCGGTAATTGTTGCAAAGTGAACGTGTGGCCTCTGACCCTAACCGCAACCAGCCACCCGGATGTCAGCCCGCTGGGACACCGGCAATGGCAGAAGGGCAGAAGGAGGAGATTTTCCATCCAAGACGGTTGACACTGGAGGATAAGAGGAAAGCAGTTTAGTCACCAAAATGGCTGACTGGAGGTTGCTGCTTCAATGCACGCGGCTGATGAAACTACCTGATGGCGATTGCGCCTCTTTTTTTTTTTCTTTTCTTTTTTTTCTATTTTTGTTTCTTTTTTTAAAGAACCAGAACACGAATAGGCATTCTTAGAACTTAGAACTGATACAACAACGGCGGCGACGACGACGACGACGATGACGGTGATGATTACCTTTAACAGGGGTGCAATCTTTTGTGCTTCCTAGTCCTTGTTCGTAGGTTTACAATTACAACAGGTTGTTAGGTTCAACCAACGGTTGAGTATAAAACGCTGGTGGCTGCCATCAGGATGTCGATCACCTCATCGCCTCCATCCCCACAACTTTGTCATGTGTCTGACGAAATTCGCCGATTTCTCTGATTAATGTTCCAAAAAACACATAACCACCACAACATCTTAATGGAGATGTTAATGTGATTTTTATGTGAAGATTTCGCGGAGATAACATCAAGCTGTTGGCGCGCGTGCACACACACACATCCACAAACACTCTTCTGCTTGGAGTATCAACTATACATGCAACAACAATTGTTTCTCACAAGCACATCAGCTTCTGAAAACATCGGTGGCGAAACACATTTAATTTGTAACAAAAAATAATAATAAAGATACTTAGTAAAAAAGAGTTTAACTGTCTTCCTCCCGCCTCCTCCGCCTCTCTTTCTCCACACACACA